>NC_056743.1:346610524-346618024 GCF_019279795.1 Protopterus annectens
ATACTCATCCAACTTTTAAAAAACAGCCAGTAAAAACAGTCATTGTACATAGAAATGCATTGAGTTACTGCCCTCTACTGACAAGGAGGATTATTACACATTAATGTCACAATTTTGCTGATCTCATTTTTAATACAGGGCAAGTGAGATCATGTCATTTAAACCAGGGAATTTACTGGCCTCCAACACCACTTGCCAGTATAATTCCCTGTATTCAACTAAAGTCTCCCACATACCGCCCCTGGGGTCCTTTGGCACAACCTCTAATATAAAAACTGAAATTCAGCTTCAGGACAAGTTTTTGTGTGTTTGTACAGAGAATTTGTTTCACATTTTATACGAATATCATAGGTGTGCTCATAAATTCTCTGCTTAACCTTTCTTTCCTCTTGCCAATGTAAAAAGCATTACATTTTTACATAACCCAACATAAATAATCCCTTTTGTGTTGCAATTCAAAAGTTTTAAAGTTAAAATTTTGTTATTTCTGGCAGGTAAAGTAATGGTATCCCCAGTAATCAAATAAGAACAATAATTACAAGCACCACATTTAAATACACCAGCTTTTTTGTTTGTACCTGCTAACCTAGAATTCCCTTTACTACCTCTTTCAAAAATATCCTTCAGGGTGTTCCCTTTCCTATAAATATGTTTTATTTCACCCTGGAAAATGTGATTTAAGTCAGAAACTTTAGAAAAGTTAATCCACTCTTTGTCAAAAATTCTTTTGATCACACCAGCTTGTCCATCATATGTGGTAATGATACCTGATGAATTCATTATTTAACCCATCTACTTTCTTGTTTGTGACTTGTTGAGTTGCAACATCTTCAATTTTACCCAATACAGGGCAAACCTTCCCTTCCTCCCATCACTGACTTCTTTGGAAACTCTATCAATGAGCTCTTCCGGGTAGCCTCTATTCAGGAACATGTTTTCAGGTTTTACATTCGTTACCATAACATGCATCATCAGAGTCATTCTACACAAGCGCTAAATTGCCCTTTTATAACACTCCTTTTCTGGTGTGGGGGGTGCGAACTTGAGTAGTGCAGATAAGAATTAGAAAAGGTCTCTTTTCTATAAATTCTAGACTCAAAGCCATACTCAGTTTTAGATATGTTAACATCAAGGTATTTCAATTCATCAGTAGTGAATTTGTGAGTGAATTTTAAAAATTCTGTGGTACCATTTAGGTATTCCACAAAGCTACCAAATTCATCTTGAGTGCCTGCCCATAAGAAACACAAGTCGTCAGAAATCTACCATACAACTTCCATAAACTACTATATTCTGAATTCAGTACAAACTTATTCTCCCAGAAGGACATTATAGTGTTAGCATAAGTGGGAGCACAGTGTGCCCCCATCGCCACACCTTTAGTTTGTCGAAAATACTGCCCTGAAAGAATATAAAATTATTCTTTAGGACAATCTCCATTAATAACAAAACAGTTCTGAACTCATTGTGCCCTAGTAGTTTGGATTCAAGTAGCATTTCTTGAACCATTCAAGGCCTACATCATGGGGTATACTTGTAAATAAGTCAATCACATCCAAGGTACCAAAACCTTTTGTTTCATTTGCAAGTGATTCATTTAGTTTTCCTAAGAAATGCCACGAATCTTTTAAAATAACATTGTTGTCACAAACAAGCTTTTTATCTTCTGGTCAATGTACTTGGCCAAAGGTGCAGTGACCGAACCTTCGCTGACACTATCACTCTCAAAGGTGGGTCACTTTCATCTTTATGCACCTTTGGTATCCCAAATATGGAGGGTATTCTCGGTTTGTCTACATGCAAATATTTAAAAGTACTCATGTCAATAACTCCATCCATTAATAAGTCATTTAAAATAACATAAATTAAACTTGTAGGCAATATTAATTTCATTCAAGGATATTCTGGTGTATTTGGTATTGTCATTTAATATGTCAAACATTTTGCTCTCATAATTAATGGCATCCATAAGCAACCCCCGCCTTATCGGGCTTCATAATTCTTATATTCTTGTTCTCACTTAATGATTTCAAAGTTTTCAACTCTGGGTCTGTTAAATTAGACTGCACTTTGTGACAACTCAGAATTTTCCTAAGCTCGTGTTCCAAGCTCAATTCAAAGTTTCTTAGCTGAGGGTGTGTTGGGGGATTAAAGGTGCTCTTACGTCGCAATTCTACATTGTTCATGTTGACACCATTTCCTTTAAAATATAATTCTAAGTTTTTCTTCCTAATAAATAATTTAATATCAATTAAAAGTTTAAAAATATTTGTTTTCTCTAGGTATAAAACCAAAACCTTTTGTCAATAGTTCAAAATGACTACTGTTAATTGCTACATCTGTGTAATTGAAAATATTAAAATCATTATAACTGTATTTAAAACCACAGTTTGTAATTATTCCCAGACTGGTCGTCTCCTTTCCTGAGCTCCCCAGTTTCTGGTTTTGTAGTTTTTTGAATTGTAAGTAACAGGTTCCCTGTGCATAAGTCTCTCAGACCGCCTTAAAGGTGGAAATGCAGCATCATAATCATTCTCTAAAGGCAATTCATTGTCAGAAATGTCATTGTTAGGTTCTCTGTAGTGATTAATGTCATAATTTCTAACATTTCTCACCCAATTCTTAGGCTTCGGGTATTGTTTCTTTGTTTTGTATTCATTTAAATCTCTCTCAATCTTGTTTAATTTTCTGTTTTTAACCTCCAAACATTTACTTTCTAAATTATTTAATAGTTTATGATATTTGCTTCTCTCTTCGTCCACTGTAAATAGTAAATCGTGAGTAATGTCCTTGTTTATACATTCTACAGTTTCTTGCAACTTCTTTATTTCTACCTCATTGTTTTTAATGATAGCCCTCATTATATCAAAACCACAATTATCAAAAGCCTCTATTAGTTCAAAATAAAACTCTGTACCTTCCACAACCTTGTTAGGGTATTTGCATACCCTAAGCCCTTCAGGCACAATTTTCTGTTCTAAACAATACTTTAAATAAGTGTTATCCATTTCTAACATTTTGCATTTGTATAAAAATAGTCCAGGTCATCAAGCTTTTGAGAAAAAGTTCCTTGTAGTTTATCATTAGTGTTGTTTTTGCTAGCAAAATCATAAACAACATTGAACAAGTCACTGAAATGTCTTTTAGTACCTGTAGAGTTTAAACTACCACCAGGGCCAAAACGAACTCCTTCACCCATTTTTCTAACATTGTTAGGCTGCTCAGATTGTCCGTGGTCAGTTTCTTCAAGCAAAATCCGAGGGAAACCATCCAGACTGCTGGATCCTGCTCCATTTCGTCTTTCTACATCTCTGGAATCATTTTCCTCACCAACAGCCCGTCTCTCTCGCGCCTCACCACTCCGATGCACTTCATGGTTTCCTGGTTCCAATACAGACGTCAATACTGAGGCCAAAGATTGGCTGACTGGCGTCAAAAGCCCCACAAGTTGAGTGAGCTGTCCGATAAGCTTCCTGAGCTCACCGACTTCATTAGTCTTTGCTCCATTGCTTGCCACACTCCCAGCAGGTGATTCCATCCCAAAGTTACTAGTAAACAAAAAAAGGAGGATGCAGAACAAACCAGTAAGCAGAAACAAAGCACCCTGAACCACTGCTAGGTAGGCACACAAATTTATTAAGCCGAACAGTTCACTCGAAAAAATAACGCTGAATCAAATCACCATACGTTTTCGTCCACAACTTCATCAGATTACACTAATACATTCAGTTAACTGCTTTTATATACTCATCCAACTTTTAAAAAACAGCCAGTAAAAACAGTCATTGTACATAGAAATGCATTGAGTTACTGCCCTCTACTGACAAGGAGGATTATTACACATTAATGTCACAATTTTGCTGATCTCATTTTTAATACAGGGGCAAGTGAGATCATGTCATTTAAACCAGGAATTTACTGGCCTCCAACACCACTTGCCAGTATAATTCCCTGTATTCAACTAAAGTCTCCCACATACCGCCCCTGGGGTCCTTTGGCACAACCTCTAATATAAAAACTGAAATTCAGCTTCAGGACAAGTTTTTGTGTGTTTGTACAGAGAATTTGTTTCACATTTTATACGAATATCATAGGTGTGCTCATAAATTCTCTGCTTAACCTTTCTTTCACTCTTGCCAATGTAAAACGCATTACATTTTTTACATAACCCAACATAAATAATCCCTTTTGTGTTGCAATTCGCAAAAGTTTTTAAAGTTAAAATTTTGTTATTTCTGGCAGGTAAAGTAATGGTATCCCCAGTAATCAAATAAGAACAATAATTACAAGCACCACATTTAAATACACCAGCTTTTTGTTTGTACCTGCTAACCTAGAATTCCCTTTACTACCTCTTTCAAAAATATCCTTCAGGGTGTTCCCTTTCCTATAAATATGTTTTATTTCACCCTGGAAAATGTGATTTAAGTCAGAAACTTTAGAAAAGTTAATCCACTCTTTGTCAAAAATTCTTTTGATCACACCAGCTTGTCCATCATATGTGGTAATGATACCTGATACGAATTCATTATTTAACCCATCTACTTTCTTGTTTGTGACTTGTTGAGTTGCAACATCTTCAATTGTACCCAATACAGGGCAAACCTTCCCTTCCTCCATCACTGACTTCTTTGGAAACTCTATCAATGAGCTCTTCCGGGTAGCCTCTATTCAGGAACATGTTTTCAGGTTTTACATTCGTTACCATAACATGCATCATCAGAAGTCATTCTACACAAGCGCACAAATTGCCCTTTATAACACTCCTTTTCTGGTGTGGGGTGCGAACTTGAGTAGTGCAGATAAGAATTAGAAAGGTCTCTTTTCTATAAATTCTAGACTCAAAGCCATACTCAGTTTTAGATATGTTAACATCAAGGTATTTCAATTCATCAGTAGTGAATTTGTGAGTGAATTTTAAAAATTCTGTGGTACCATTTAGGTATTCCACAAAGCTACCAAATTCATCTTGAGTGCCTGCCCATAAGAAACACAAGTCGTCCAGAAATCTACCATACAACTTCCATAAACTACTATATTCTGAATTCAGTACAAACTTATTCTCCCAGAAGGACATTATAGTGTTAGCATAAGTGGGAGCACAGTGTGCCCCCATCGCCACACCTTTAGTTTGTCGAAAATACTCGCCCTGAAAGAATATAAAATTATTCTTTAGGACAATCTCCATTAATAACAAAACAGTTCTGAACTCATTGTGCCCTAGTAGTTTGGATTCAAGTAGCATTTCTTCGAACCATTCAAGGCCTACATCATGGGGTATACTTGTAAATAAGTCAATCACATCCAAGGTACCAAAACCTTTTGTTTCAACTGTTCGGCTTAATAAATTTGTGTGCCTACCTAGCAGTGGTTCATATTCCATACTAAGTTGTATGGTTCCATAACTTCGTTAGAGTACATACCTGCTGGAGAGACGTGTGTTCTCTCTTTCTCGTGTTCCTTTGATCCTCTATGTCCAACGACCGCTTCCTGCCCTGTCGTATGGGTAGCGGCACTAAAGGGAAATTCTCAGTAGTTGATTTCTCCAAAGGAATCTTCCTTCTCACATCTTGACCCAAGTTAGATGTTTTGTTGTTAGTTGTCCGTTGTTGCAAACCATTAACGGTTTCCATTGGTGTGGTGTATACCGACGGTGGTCTTTCTGGTGAACAAACATCAGCCCTGGACGTGATATTACTATCAGTCGTATGTTCTCCGTTCTCCAACGCTACTAATCCCACTCCATTCGAGTTTGCAGCTTGTTGTTCACGCTGTACCTTCTTTCTCGGGTCTTCTACCATAGTTCGGTTGTTCTGCCAATGTTTGGTTGTTCTCCTGGTGTCCGTTTCGATATCTCGCGAGGTTTCACGCGTCTGTGTAGTATGCTTCGGCCACACAAATACATTATTGGACTTAAAATCTTGTATGTCTCTAATAAGTTTGTGTTTTTTAGTATCAAGGAGGTTCTTCTCATATCTTTCTACTTTATCAATCACTTCATGTAAATATATCTCTGTCCGTTCATGACCATAGATATTGTTTAATTCAGTTTGTTGTTCCAGAATCAAATCACGCAATATGAACTCTTCTGGCTGAAAAAAATCTAATAACAACTGTATATATGCCCGACTCGCGCCTATATTAATTTGTTGCCATTTAGTTAAAAGTTCGGGGTATAAATTCCCGTAAGTGGGCATATTTAAAATTCGTAGTCCCCTGGGTATAACCTTATGTAGCAAACTTGCCTCAAGGTGATATCTTTGACAAGAAAGTCTCTTATATTTATAAATATTGTTCTCAATGTCTTTCTTTAAAGTTCTTACTTGTTGCTCATTGGTACTTTCCTCATTTACCAATGATATAGAGTCATCCACATTTATAAGTAAAAGCGGATTCAAATCTGTGCCAAGAAAGTTTCTCATTCTACCATAAGAGTCGCTGTTAGATGGTACATTCATAGCCTCTGGTTGTGCTTCCTCCATAACAATTAAGCCCTTGTAGAGTATTCACGAAAACACAAAGTCCCAAAAATGTAAGAAACACAGTCCCAAGGAGGATAGCACGTATATAGATAAAATTCCACAGCTCCGTGTGTTCAGATGTCGTATACTTAAACAAACTTCTCAGTAGACAAACGAAGAATCATCCAAGTTTATTGTAAAATAAAACAAATAACCATAGGGTGTGAGCGCTTTCGCAGAGATCACCTCCGCTTCATCAGACAAATACTGGGCTAAGCTTACAGCCTTAAATAGCTCAGTTAATCACTTAATTGAATAATTAGCAGCTCATTAAATATAACCATCTAAAAAACTTGAAAATCTATCTAAAAATCCATTATAGTATGATGGAAATAATAATATAAAAAATCTTAATTAATATGAGAATAGATACAACATATAAAACTCCTACACAAGAGAATATACAAGTTAAAATCTCACTAATAATACTATATAAAGCAGAGTTTAAATGCGTGAAACCATATAATCTATCTAAAATATAGCAGACATATACACATATATACAACAATAAAATTAACATTAGTTTGAAAGTATTATTTGAAAAGACTGACAGCAGTGGTATCCACACATTTAAACGTAAAAGCAGCTTTATACCACATGCACCTCCCAACATTGAATTGTTTGCTAAAGCTGTTGAGAAATCTATATATGGGAACTTTGGTAACTTTGACAAAGATCTAACTGACAATCTAACTGTGCCTGAAAGAAGAGCTTTGAACAATTTGAAAATAAATAAAAATATTATCATACGCCCTGCTGATAAAGGAGGGCAAACTGTTGTGATGGATACTTCATATTATTTGGAAAGCATGAAAACCATGCTCTTGGGAGCAGCGTATGAGCGCATATCTTTTGAACATGTTTTAACTATTATTGAAAACATTAATAGATCACTAGTTGACTGCAAACTTCTTAATTTGATGGATGATGAATTATTTAAATATTTTTGTGTTGAATACCCCTTAATACCCAAGCTTTA
>NC_056743.1:346637276-346679776 GCF_019279795.1 Protopterus annectens
TATATGAACCCGCTCTTCCAGTTCTTGTTCTTCCTGTTGTTCATTAATATCCCTAACATGCTTAGAGCATTATTAAATGAACCCGCTCTTCCAGTTCTTGTTCTTCCTGTTGTTCATTAATATCCCTAACATGCTTAGAGCATTATTAAATGAACCCGCTCTTCCAGTTCTTGTTCTTCCTGTTGTTCATTAATATCCCTAACATGCTTAGAGCATTATTAAATGAACCCTCTCTTCCAGTTCTTGTTCTTCCTGTTGTTCATTAATACCCTAACATGCTTAGAGCATTATTAAATGAACCCGCTCTTCCAGTTCTTGTTCTTCTTGTTCATTAATATCCCTAACATGCTTAGAGCATTATTAAATGAACCCGCTCTTCCAGTTCTTGTTCTTCCTGTTGTTCATTAATATCCCTAACATGCTTAGAGCATTATTAAATGAACCCTCTCTTCCAGTTCTTGTTCTTCCTGTTGTTCATTAATACCCCTAACATGCTTAGAGCATTATTAAATGAACCCGCTCTTCCAGTTCTTGTTCTTCCTGTTGTTCATTAATATCCCTAACATGCTTAGAGCATTATTAAATGAACCCGCTCTTCCAGTTCTTGTTCTTCTTGTTCATTAATACCCCTAACATGCTTAGAGCATTATTAAATGAACCCGCTCTTCCAGTTCTTGTTCTTCCTGTTGTTCATTAATATCCCTAACATGCTTAGAGCATTATTAAATGAACCCTCTCTTCCAGTTCTTGTTCTTCCTGTTGTTCATTAATATCCCTAACATGCTTAGAGCATTATTAAATGAACCCGCTCTTCCAGTTCTTGTTCTTCCTGTTGTTCATTAATATCCCTAACATGCTTAGAGCATTATTAAATGAACCCGCTCTTCCAGTTCTTGTTCTTCTTGTTCATTAATATCCCTAACATGCTTAGAGCATTATTAAATGAACCCGCTCTTCCAGTTCTTGTTCTTCTTCTTGTTCATTAATATCCCTAACATGCTTAGAGCATTATTAAATGAACCCGCTCTTCCAGTTCTTGTTCTTCCTGTTGTTCATTAATATCCCTAACATGCTTAGAGCATTATTAAATGAACCCGCTCTTCCAGTTCTTGTTCTTCCTGTTGTTCATTAATATCCCTAACATGCTTAGAGCATTATTAAATGAACCCGCTCTTCCAGTTCTTGTTCTTCTTGTTCATTAATATCCCTAACATGCTTAGAGCATTATTAAATGAACCGCTCTTCCAGTTCTTGTTCTTCCTGTTGTTCATTAATATCCCTAACATGCTTAGAGCATTATTAAATGAACCCGCTCTTCCAGTTCTTGTTCTTCCTGTTGTTCATTAATATCCCTAACATGCTTAGAGCATTATTAAATGAACCCTCTCTTCCAGTTCTTGTTCTTCCTGTTGTTCATTAATATCCCTAACATGCTTAGAGCATTATTAAATGAACCCTCTCTTCCAGTTCTTGTTCTTCCTGTTGTTCATTAATATCCCTAACATGCTTAGAGCATTATTAAATGAACCCGCTCTTCCAGTTCTTGTTCTTCCTGTTGTTCATTAATATCCCTAACATGCTTAGAGCATTATTAAATGAACCCGCTCTTCCAGTTCTTGTTCTTCCTGTTGTTCATTAATATCCCTAACATGCTTAGAGCATTATTAAATGAACCAGCTCTTCCAGTTCTTGTTCTTCCTGTTGTTCATTAATATCCCTAACATGCTTAGAGCATTATTAAATGAACCCGCTCTTCCAGTTCTTGTTCTTCCTGTTGTTCATTAATATCCCTAACATGCTTAGAGCATTATTAAATGAACCCGCTCTTCCAGTTCTTGTTCTTCCTGTTGTTCATTAATACCCTAACATGCTTAGAGCATTATTAAATGAACCCTCTCTTCCAGTTCTTGTTCTTCCTGTTGTTCATTAATATCCCTAACATGCTTAGAGCATTATTAAATGAACCCGCTCTTCCAGTTCTTGTTCTTCCTGTTGTTCATTAATACCCTAACATGCTTAGAGCATTATTAAATGAACCCGCTCTTCCAGTTCTTGTTCTTCCTGTTGTTCATTAATATCCCTAACATGCTTAGAGCATTATTAAATGAACCCGCTCTTCCAGTTCTTGTTCTTCCTGTTGTTCATTAATATCCCTAACATGCTTAGAGCATTATTAAATGAACCCGCTCTTCCAGTTCTTGTTCTTCCTGTTGTTCATTAATATCCCTAACATGCTTAGAGCATTATTAAATGAACCCGCTCTTCCAGTTCTTGTTCTTCCTGTTGTTCATTAATATCCCTAACATGCTTAGAGCATTATTAAATGAACCCGCTCTTCCAGTTCTTGTTCTTCCATTTTGTTCATTAATATCCCTAACATGCTTAGAGCATTATTAAATGAACCCGCTCTTCCAGTTCTTGTTCTTCCTGTTGTTCATTAATATCCCTAACATGCTTAGAGCATTATTAAATGAACCCGCTCTTCCAGTTCTTGTTCTTCCTGTTGTTCATTAATACCCTAACATGCTTAGAGCATTATTAAATGAACCCGCTCTTCCAGTTCTTGTTCTTCTTCTTGTTCATTAATATCCCTAACATGCTTAGAGCATTATTAAATGAACCCGCTCTTCCAGTTCTTGTTCTTCCTGTTGTTCATTAATATCCCTAACATGCTTAGAGCATTATTAAATGAACCCGCTCTTCCAGTTCTTGTTCTTCTTCTTGTTCATTAATATCCCTAACATGCTTAGAGCATTATTAAATGAACCCGCTCTTCCAGTTCTTGTTCTTCCTGTTGTTCATTAATATCCCTAACATGCTTAGAGCATTATTAAATGAACCCGCTCTTCCAGTTCTTGTTCTTCCTGTTGTTCATTAATATCCCTAACATGCTTAGAGCATTATTAAATGAACCCGCTCTTCCAGTTCTTGTTCTTCTTCTTGTTCATTAATACCCTAACATGCTTAGAGCATTATTAAATGAACCCGCTCTTCCAGTTCTTGTTCTTCCTGTTGTTCATTAATATCCCTAACATGCTTAGAGCATTATTAAATGAACCCGCTCTTCCAGTTCTTGTTCTTCCTGTTGTTCATTAATATCCCTAACATGCTTAGAGCATTATTAAATGAACCCGCTCTTCCAGTTCTTGTTCTTCCTGTTGTTCATTAATATCCCTAACATGCTTAGAGCATTATTAAATGAACCCTCTCTTCCAGTTCTTGTTCTTCCTGTTGTTCATTAATATCCCTAACATGCTTAGAGCATTATTAAATGAACCCGCTCTTCCAGTTCTTGTTCTTCCTGTTGTTCATTAATATCCCTAACATGCTTAGAGCATTATTAAATGAACCCGCTCTTCCAGTTCTTGTTCTTCCTGTTGTTCATTAATATCCCTAACATGCTTAGAGCATTATTAAATGAACCCTCTCTTCCAGTTCTTGTTCTTCCTGTTGTTCATTAATATCCCTAACATGCTTAGAGCATTATTAAATGAACCCGCTCTTCCAGTTCTTGTTCTTCCTGTTGTTCATTAATATCCCTAACATGCTTAGAGCATTATTAAATGAACCCGCTCTTCCAGTTCTTGTTCTTCTTCTTGTTCATTAATATCCCTAACATGCTTAGAGCATTATTAAATGAACCCGCTCTTCCAGTTCTTGTTCTTCCTGTTGTTCATTAATATCCCTAACATGCTTAGAGCATTATTAAATGAACCCGCTCTTCCAGTTCTTGTTCTTCTTCTTGTTCATTAATATCCCTAACATGCTTAGAGCATTATTAAATGAACCCGCTCTTCCAGTTCTTGTTCTTCCTGTTGTTCATTAATATCCCTAACATGCTTAGAGCATTATTAAATGAACCCGCTCTTCCAGTTCTTGTTCTTCCTGTTGTTCATTAATATCCCTAACATGCTTAGAGCATTATTAAATGAACCCGCTCTTCCAGTTCTTGTTCTTCCTGTTGTTCATTAATATCCCTAACATGCTTAGAGCATTATTAAATGAACCCGCTCTTCCAGTTCTTGTTCTTCCTGTTGTTCATTAATATCCCTAACATGCTTAGAGCATTATTAAATGAACCCTCTCTTCCAGTTCTTGTTCTTCTTGTTCATTAATATCCCTAACATGCTTAGAGCATTATTAAATGAACCCTCTCTTCCAGTTCTTGTTCTTCCTGTTGTTCATTAATATCCCTAACATGCTTAGAGCATTATTAAATGAACCCGCTCTTCCAGTTCTTGTTCTTCCTGTTGTTCATTAATACCCCTAACATGCTTAGAGCATTATTAAATGAACCCGCTCTTCCAGTTCTTGTTCTTCCTGTTGTTCATTAATATCCCTAACATGCTTAGAGCATTATTAAATGAACCCGCTCTTCCAGTTCTTGTTCTTCTTCTTGTTCATTAATATCCCTAACATGCTTAGAGCATTATTAAATGAACCCGCTCTTCCAGTTCTTGTTCTTCTTGTTCATTAATACCCCTAACATGCTTAGAGCATTATTAAATGAACCCGCTCTTCCAGTTCTTGTTCTTCCTGTTGTTCATTAATATCCCTAACATGCTTAGAGCATTATTAAATGAACCCGCTCTTCCAGTTCTTGTTCTTCCTGTTGTTCATTAATATCCCTAACATGCTTAGAGCATTATTAAATGAACCCGCTCTTCCAGTTCTTGTTCTTCCTGTTGTTCATTAATATCCCTAACATGCTTAGAGCATTATTAAATGAACCCGCTCTTCCAGTTCTTGTTCTTCCTGTTGTTCATTAATATCCCTAACATGCTTAGAGCATTATTAAATGAACCCGCTCTTCCAGTTCTTGTTCTTCCTGTTGTTCATTAATACCCCTAACATGCTTAGAGCATTATTAAATGAACCCGCTCTTCCAGTTCTTGTTCTTCCTGTTGTTCATTAATATCCCTAACATGCTTAGAGCATTATTAAATGAACCCGCTCTTCCAGTTCTTGTTCTTCCTGTTGTTCATTAATATCCCTAACATGCTTAGAGCATTATTAAATGAACCCGCTCTTCCAGTTCTTGTTCTTCCTGTTGTTCATTAATATCCCTAACATGCTTAGAGCATTATTAAATGAACCCGCTCTTCCAGTTCTTGTTCTTCTTGTTCATTAATATCCCTAACATGCTTAGAGCATTATTAAATGAACCCGCTCTTCCAGTTCTTGTTCTTCCTGTTGTTCATTAATATCCCTAACATGCTTAGAGCATTATTAAATGAACCCGCTCTTCCAGTTCTTGTTCTTCTTCTTGTTCATTAATATCCCTAACATGCTTAGAGCATTATTAAATGAACCCGCTCTTCCAGTTCTTGTTCTTCCTGTTGTTCATTAATACCCCTAACATGCTTAGAGCATTATTAAATGAACCCGCTCTTCCAGTTCTTGTTCTTCCTGTTGTTCATTAATATCCCTAACATGCTTAGAGCATTATTAAATGAACCCGCTCTTCCAGTTCTTGTTCTTCTTCTTGTTCATTAATATCCCTAACATGCTTAGAGCATTATTAAATGAACCCGCTCTTCCAGTTCTTGTTCTTCCTGTTGTTCATTAATACCCCTAACATGCTTAGAGCATTATTAAATGAACCCGCTCTTCCAGTTCTTGTTCTTCCTGTTGTTCATTAATACCCCTAACATGCTTAGAGCATTATTAAATGAACCCGCTCTTCCAGTTCTTGTTCTTCTTGTTCATTAATATCCCTAACATGCTTAGAGCATTATTAAATGAACCCGCTCTTCCAGTTCTTGTTCTTCCTGTTGTTCATTAATATCCCTAACATGCTTAGAGCATTATTAAATGAACCCTCTCTTCCAGTTCTTGTTCTTCTTGTTCATTAATATCCCTAACATGCTTAGAGCATTATTAAATGAACCCGCTCTTCCAGTTCTTGTCGATTTCTTTTTTTGCTTTTGGCATGTTGTTGCTGTTTCATACTCGTCTTTTTCCACTTTGATTTCCATCCTCATTCTACTAAATTAAACACTGTCATCTTAGATTTCTCTCTTCCTGCATTACAGCTTTCATTATGTTTGGATATGATGAGATTAGCAAATATCTATGTAGTCCCGCAGTTGCAGACCTGTACATATAATCAGTTTTGAGGAGTTCTATATCTACTTCAGACCGACGGATATATAATCTCAATACAGGGTGTTTTTTTTAACCTTTAATAAGCTTGAAGCCTTTTTCATGTTTTTTTGTCCATCTAATTCAATACTCTTTGGGACCAATCAATCACACCAAAGTTGCAAGTTAAAACAGGTTCATAGATTATTACTAAGCTAACTGCCCTTGCGAGCTATTTAACCCTAGCCAATTATCCCTTGCGAGACTCAAACCCTGCACCTTGTATTTGTAAGGCTAACACCTTAACCATTAGGCCACCCTCCTAACCCCAGGAAGAACAAATCAGTTTATAGCTTGGACTTTACTCTCAGATGTCAAGGCAATTTTCAGTATTACCTTTAGTGTTCTGAAGTTTTCCTTATAGAGATTTGTTCTCATTTACCATTTCTGTTTGGTCCTTCATCTAGTCCCAAAAATGGTTATACCCTCCCTCATTCTTAAGTACCTTTATGTTACATTCTTGTTTCAAGTGAATATTTTCTTTCTGATGGAACTTTCCTTTTTAAAATTTTGCTTTTACACATTTATCAATATTAAACATCATTGATATATCAGGTTTCAGCCATTTTAAACTGTTTTTTCATATCTTCGTCTGATGAGCTAAACAACTTTAAATCATTCACAAAAAGGAAATGAAATGTCGTTGAACATGGTTGATTTACAGGACTGTTTTTGTATCCATAGCTTCAGCTATTAAGCAAACAATTTAATTGGTTATTACTCTGGAATATACCCCTTTGTATTTCTAACACTGGGATTATAAATTGCCCTTTGTCAGTTGCTGTGTTATTTCTCTTGTATTGAGGTACATATATTTTGTATTGGTATGACTTTTAGAGTGATGTAATTAGTACAGGTTTCATTTTTTTCCACTTCCAGTGATGGTACATTTGTAAAGGCACCTCTTTGATTTGTACTCACACATCATCAATTTCTTGTACTTCAATTTGCATTACATCAATAACTATGAATCTCTCATTTATTATTTTACCTCATTATAACATTCAAAGCCTATGTGGTCCTGGCTCTTCATATGTCTTTTGAGGACTACTCAGTAACTCCTCCACCACAAAGTGCATTTCATATGAAATGTGTATCAGGAAATGTACCATGTACATCAGTTCAACACCTTGAAAACTGCGTGAGGATGCATGCCTTTGCATCTGGAATCTGTCAATCATCATAAAATCTCCATGAAGTGGGTGAGTGTATAATTGGCATTTGAGTGTTTGGAGCCCTTAGTACTGTAGCTATAAGAAAATAAGGTCCAGTTTAAGGTAATTGGATGAAACTGTCCAAACATTAATGGCTGTAATATCAGGTCTGCCTTTCAGGGATATTTGGTCTACCATATCTGTGTTGCTCCAGCTCTCCTACTTGCACGCTATTCAAGATGCCTATCATGGGTGAGACCACCCTAGACTAGGGGTGTATTTACCTGCCTGCTGCTACCTGTTGAAGCACAGTACGGTTTCCAGCAGGTGTGCCCAATGCAAACTTCCACAAAACAGCTTCGCTGTTGCCAAAGCTACAAGACTCATTGTACTCCTGCTAAATCAGAAACTAAATTATACTCGATACTAAAAATATAGGCAGCAAATTTAGAAAACCACTATCAACTATTGATTGTTGACCATTTTAAGGACTTAGGAGTTGATGGTAAATCTAGGTTTGGCATTGGTTCAGATGTCCTTCTAAATTCCTGCAAATGTTGCTGTGTAGTAAATACGACTGTGCACACTGTAACACAGGCACCTTGAAGTGATGCTGCTGTATAATAAATACGACTGGACATACTGTAACACAGACATCTTGAAGTGATGCTGCTCTATAATAAATACGACTGGACATACTGTAGCACAGACACCTTGAAGTGATGCTGCTCTATAATAAATACGACTGGACATACTGTAGCACAGACACCTTGAAGTGATGCTGCTCTATAATGAATACGACTGGACATACTGTAACACAGACACCTTGAAGTGATGCTGCTCTATAATAAATATGACTGGACATACTGTAACACAGACTCCTTGAAGTGATGCTGCTCTATAATAAATATGACTGGACATACTGTAACACAGACACCTTGAAATGATGCTGCTCTATAATAAATATGACTGGACATACTGTAACACAGACACCTTGAAGCAATGTTGCTCTATAATAAATACGACTGGACATACTATAACACAGGCACCTTGAAGTGATACTGCTCTATAATAAAAACAACTGGACATACTATAACACAGACAACATGAAGTGATGCTGCTGTATAATTAATACGACTGGGCATACTGTAACACAGACACCTTGAAGTGATGCTGCTCTATAATAAATACGACTGGACATACTGTAACAGACACCTTGAAGTCATGCTGCTCTATAATAAATACGACTGGACATACTGTAACACAGACACCTTGAAGTGATACTGCTCTATAATAAATACAACTGGACATACTGTAACACAGACACCTTGAAGTGATACTGCTCTATAATAAATACGACTGGACATACTGTAACACAGACACCTTGAAGTGATGCTGCTCTATAATAAATATGACTGGACATACTGTGTACCTCACAAGACATCTGCAGCAGCTGGAAAGGCCCCGGAAGTACCTCACATAGAGGATTACTGGCCTCAAACAGATGCCCTACACTGACTGTCTCAAAAAAACTCCAGCTTTACTCTGTAACATTTTGGTTACTCCGAGGAGATCTCTGCCCAACATATAAAGCTATGTTAAACCCAGGGCTGTTGGACATGCTACACCTTAAGAAATCCCATTCCCTCTGAGCTACATGCTCTAGGGACCTAAACCTTGTCACCACAATAAACAGGACATGTTGGAGGAAAATATTCCTGTCCCATGGCTTCCTATGCCCTGGAACAAGCTACCCATCTATGTCAAGCAGAGTTCCTGATTAGCACTCTTCAAGAAAATCATGATGAGTGGATGAGAAATAGGAAATACACCCCAGGGATCACTTCTGTGGCTCTGCTCAACAAGGGCACAGGAAATTAACTTTCTTGGGTGGCGTAAGCCAGGGAGCCTTGTTGGCTAGGCTTACTTAGGCCCTTGAATAGATAGCCTAGTACCTACCTGTGAAACCTAGGCAAAACAATACGTTTTCATTCTTAGGCTGAGATGCTAATGAACTGACAGGGAAAGAGTGTGTGTGTGTGTGTGTGTGTGTGTGTGTGTGTGTGTGTGTGTGTGTGTGTGTGTGTGTGTGTGTGTGTGTGTGTGTGTGTGTGTGTTTGTGTGTGTAATTAACTGAAATCCATTGAACACAGGAAAAAAATGCTAGTTTTCCCTCCTTCAGCTAAGGACATATTTACAGAGAAGCTTGAACCTCTGAGAAAGGTTTATCTTCAGCAGTTGGTCAGGTCATCTTATCTACTCTGCTAACAATGAAGAAATACAGAGTTACAGCCGAGTTCTGAAAAGAAGTCTTGGTCACATGACAGAGAACTGCTGGACAAGCATGTTGTACTGCTGTATGTAATCTCTCACCTTGCTGATTTTAAGGCACAGTCGATAAGAGAGGCAAACAAATGCATTTCCAGTGAAGGGGAGCTTTATCTAAAAGGGAAACCAGTCAGGTTTTGTCTGTAATTGAATGCAATTCTACCTAAAGAGAATGTAGCATGAATCTGAAAAAAAAATCATTTCAGGTTTCCGGATTCCTGAGGGAGCGGATACAGAACTCAGAACTGCCTCTCCTGTGATTATCAAGGAACAAAGACTCTCAAAAGACTATTCCAAACCAGAAGGATCGAAAGAACCAGAACACAGGACTAAACCTTAAACCTAAAGTCCTTTTCCTATTCAGAAGCTTCTTTATATATAAAAACATTTTGTTGGGATTTACAGTCATTATTTGACTTCCTAATCTTGTTAAATGATAATGAAGTTATATAAATTACTCTTTCTAACCGTCTTTATATGTACATCACTTTAATTACAGTCGATTAAGTTATACTAATTTAGTATTTTAAATAGTATAATACATTCTATTGTTATATGAAAATAACCTGGTACATCCTGTGTGTTAATTCTTAGCTTAATTTGAATCTCAAACAATACATCTGGAAAAGGAAAAAAAATACATGTTCATAGGCGAATACTAAGCTAACTTACCTGAAGGGCCATTTGTCTTGCTGCACTTCAGTAAAAAGACAACACACAAAAACTGACCTTCGACAACCTTTTATTGAATTCATAAACATAACTTATTGCATTATAACTTTATTCTTTATTGCACATTTCAATTTGTTAATCACAAGAAAGGATATCTCTACTTACACTCTGCCTGAATAAGCAGCATCCTCACCTCTGCTCACTTATTCTTAAGCATCAAGCAGCTTCCAACCACTAACTTTCATCCCCAAACTTCCTTACACCAACCCAAACACCAGAGGGGGGACAGAAGAGGGAAATGCCTGCCCCTCTTCTCTGCCCAAGCACCACTCAAGTGAGAAATCAATCATACCTACTCCAGAAGAGAGAGGGAGAGATGGGTGGGTATAAAGATCATGCCAAGATGTGCTCTCTAAACCAACTACCCATACATAAAGCTACTGTAAGCCCCACCCTACACCTACATCACTTCCTCCCTCCTTCACTTCAATAAATTAACCCTTCCCTACCCAATTTTAACTCATATTAAACTTACAATACCTTCTTAATCCCTTCCCCAACTCCAGCCTACCCCCACAACTCCCCCACTTGCTCACCTACCCTCAGATATTGAAGGTGTCCCCTGACAAATTGGTTTGTTCCCAAACCTCATTCCCAAACCCAGCCAATAACCAAAGATCAGAATCAAACCCTGTACCTCATGTTTATGAGGCAAAGACCTTAACCATTATACTAAATCTACTGCCATTGAGTCAGCTTATTCTCCACCTCAGTCTTTGATATTGCTTTATAGTCCAAATGCTAGTTGGTAATATAAAATATTATATTCCTACACATTATCTCTATAAAGACCTGGACTTCCATTAATTTGACAGCTGGTGCCAAGGGTTCCTTTGGGACAGGAGTCTACTGCTTCATGACTGCCTTAAGTTACTTCACTACCTGGTCTGGGGTTGCCTCAGCATTTAATGTTCAATGTCTGTTGGACAGCTCCTAACTCTAGGCCTTTTAGCTTTAAAAGCTTAGTTTCTTAAGGACACTTATGTTTTTCTCTATGTTGCTTTTATTTCACTTAACTAAATCACTGAAAAAATTCAGCCATCATTGGGCACATGTCACTGCTGCAGGCACACAAGTGGAAGACTGCATTCATTACAATGAAGAGAACAAAGAGGCCATTGGCCTGCACACAACAAGATGAGCTGGAGCTGATGTAAGACTGGTAAATGTTTGGAAAGTAAAGACAAGGGAGAGAGAGGCTATAAACTGACAGTACTTGGTCTATCTAAAAGTCTTTGTTACAGTGAAGAACTGGCAATTTGGAAAAAAAGTAACGAAATTGGGGAAGGGAACTTGCATCCTCTGAGAACTGAATTCCAATACAGGCCTACATTTATTCACAGATGATGCATCACTTCCTAACAGATGTATGAGCAGGCAAGGTGGCATGTCACAGTAAATGAAAATATGGGAGCTCATAATGTTTTACATTTGATGAGATTAAATAAGGCAGTCAATGCATGTCCACATCTATGGAAGATTCTGTTAGTCATCCTCCCATCTAGTGACAGTTTGTGATGAAAGAGCAGCCTCTGTACTATATGCAAGTGCTGTCCCCTCCTAGTACAGCTGTAAGGAAGACAGTACTAAATATGTTTCACTCCCAGACCTTCAAATGGGGAACGGCTGAGCCCCTGGTTATCACTGTATTAGACAACTGACACTGTCCATGTGTAGTGCCATTGTGCCTTGCTGATTCTGCATGCAGACAGAGTCATACCAATCAGAACTCTAAAACATTAGTATGGATGTGTAACTTTTGTGGAGCTCAAGATCCTGGAGTTCTCTGTCCCTGGAAATGCCTTCCCCTCCCTTGGTCAGCTACATCTAAGGAAACGACTGAGGTGGCCTCCAGCATTAAAAAGGGAGTGCCTCTTGTCCGTTTGGTATATTTAAAGATCAATTAAGTTGATTTGTACATGAATCCAGAAAATATATTCTATGGAGAAATGATTGACGATGGTGTTGTTAGCAGTGTAAGTGAAGGGGTATGTTCTATGGGCTTACCCTGCTGAACTACACCGTGTTTTGCATTTTCTACGAGACTGAATGACAGGAGAGGGAATGGGAATTTTTCCATTTCCACTACTGCCCTGAGGTCTCAGTGATGGTAGTAGTAGTAAGGATGTACAGGACATTTTGTTTTTGGTATTTTACTTAAGTTTTATAGGTTATTTGAAGAATTCAATGCAACTCATTGCTTTTGATGGGTTGTTCTTGAATATATTAAATCACATTGATCCTTGACATTGGTAAATCAATATCAACTTAGGAGACAGTAAGTAAAAGTTGGAAATTGTGTAATGTTTACCAGAAGCATTGTAAAGAGCACAGAAATGTAACCATCACTTTAGCACACTGTCTGACAGCTCTAGATAGTTGTCCTAGTTTCCGAAGAGAACCAAGACTGGACATTAAAAAACAGAAAACAAGTAAGGATCCCCAGTGGAAGACCCATACACAGCACAACATACTTTGCATGCAGTGGGGAAAGTAATGAGATAAATAACCTCAAATGCTGAAATACAAAACACGAACACAGTTATAAAGGGCAGCATCATTCAGAAAAATATTAATTTAACTAGTGGATAAAATTTCATTACCATGAAAGGAAAAGGAAAATATCTCAGAATTGTTTTTCTTTCAAACAGCTGACAGATGAAAAACTTCCTTAAAAACACATGGAATCTGAATACGACTCCAGCAGCGCAAGTCTGATTAGCTGCTAGAGTAGCATAAAAGAAAGTTAAGAGCGACTTGAAAATGCTCGCTCACCTATTCTTGGGCGAGGAGTCATCCAGTAGAGATTCAGCAGGGTGCATAGTCAAAAGTGATAGGTGAGGGCGGTCATAAAAATGATGCCCTGATTAGTAAACATTCCATAATCACATGTTCAGAAGGTCCAGCAAGAAAATATCTAAACCAAAATAATAAATAAAATTGAAAAAAAAATAAAAATATGTAGCCAAAGTTATTTATTTTTACAGACCTTCATTTTTCAGCACACCACAAACCCTATGTAAACTTCATGGATGTCTGTGCCAATTCCAATATCCGTAACGTCAATCTTCTCAATGATAGAGAGCAGAGGTGAGGGAATACGTTAAAGTCTGAAATTTTACTATGACAAAATATTCTCCCAGCTGAAAGACTTGATCACTTCTGAATTAGCATATATAGAGTTATCAGCACAACTGTTAGAGGGGGGACATAGCTCCCACTTGGATGGTGCAGAATGTGAAGCCCCATTGTAACAACACTTTCTAAAACTATTACAGCTTACAGTACAGTGTTTTTCAACAGTTACAGGAAACTAAATTACACGAGTTTGAAAATCAGTTCAGCTCAATGGCTGAAAAATTTCCTAGGACACACAAGACTTTAACAAGGCAATCAGTCCAAAGAGTCAAGTAGCACTAGATGCTAAAATCACATGCTGCTCCCATGTTTCCTGACCTGCATATGCCCACTGCTCTGCTCACCTTCACCTCATCCTAGTCACAAATATTAGTTTTGGTGTTCCATGTTCCGTTATCATTCATGTTCAAAGTTTAAAGTTTACTTGCACATCATAATTTGTCTTAATCTTCACATGCTCTCATACATTTTCTTTAAGATCACTGCAGATAAATAGCAGCTTTTGTCCCCAAGCCTCCAATAAAAATTTGCTTTTCCGAAACAAAACTTCCCAGCTAAAAAAAAAAAAAGATGTAGATGAAATTATTTGCCTTTTAGTGGTTGAGGAATTATACTTCAGAATTAATTGCTAGTGTTTCTAGTTTGCTGACTCTTCCATTGGAAATTGTATCTTAATTAAGTAGTTGCATCCAGATATAATTAAGTTTATTCCCCATCTATCCTTCATAGTCTTTTTCTAATCACATTATGTTTTAAAAATTGGTAATAGTTTCTTTCTGTGTCACTCGTTAATCCTGTATTAAAGCTGCAATGACTATCCTGGCTGATTAATTAAAAAAAGATGGCAAGATGGCTAGCAAGCTGCCTTTCATTAAAGGCAAAAATGATTAGTGTAAACCAATAAGGTCCTCATTACATGGGTCGTACCTCAGAGCACAAGATAAAGAGTGCTGCTACACAAACATTTAATTTCTTTAATTTATTTAAAGCCTGTTTTATACATCCAGCACCATTCCAAGAGCATGAGAGATACATCCAGGAAAAATGTATATACCAGTTTATAATTAAATGTAACTACAGTAAAAAAAATAGTATTACAGAGTATGATACCTAAGAAAAGTTAAGCCAATGTCAATTCTCCATGATATTGGTACAGACGCAGCTAATTAAAAATAAACTAAAATTAAACTGGACATAGCTACACATTTCAAGTTCACTACTGCTAGTTTACTTTATTGAAAGCATACATAAACCTTTATTTAAAATACTTGAGATAATGCACATATACAGCCCAGCCCATCGTTGATAAATATTACCTGTTTTAAGGTGGCATTTTTAAAATACAACTGACCCTGTTTCTGGTCACATCAAGTGTTCAGTGTCTCTCCAGGAAGTTTTAAGCTGTGTAAGAACGTGTTTTTTTTTTTTTTTGTCTGTATGCAACATCTAGCATTGCAACTTATGTAATGTTGATAAACAGGGGATGCAATATATACTCTGACTAACTGGAGGTTAACAAATCACTGCTTTTATCGCTAATGCCTATATTTTATTCAACCAAAATCTTGTGTTATGTAATGTACTCTGCATGGCATGCCCTTATTGATCTTAAGTCATATTTTTCCTGAGTGCAGTTGGTAGCATTATTTTGCAATCTCAGGATTAAGTGCTGCTCTGTGTTTATATGCATGTAACTGTATAGCTGCTGTCTGAGATACTCTCACTTATATAAACTACTGTTTGAACCAGTATCTTATATTTTAGCTAGTTGCATAAGTGATAATAGAGATAACTTCCTCACTGATGTATACTACTACATGTACTAGTAATTTTTAATTATCTGACTGCACAATGGCTGTGCGAGATAACTTCTCACTGCTGTACAATACTGTGTGTACTAATCATTCATAATTATCTGACTGGACAACTGCTGTGTGAGAACTTCTCACTGATGTACAATACTGCTTGTACTAGTAATTTATAATTATCTGACTGCACAACTGCTGTGTGAGATAACTTCTCACTGTTGGGTAATACTGCACGTACTAGTAATTTATAATTATCTGACTGCACAACTGCTGTTTCAGAACTTCTCACTGATGTACAATACTGCATGTACTAGTAATTTATAATTATCGGACTGCACAACTGTTGTATGAGATAACGTCTCACTGTTGTATAATACTGTGTGTAGTAATTTATAATTATTTGACAGCACAATTGCTGTGTGTGAGATAACTTCTCACTGATGTACAATACTGCGTGTACTACTAATTTATAATTATCTGACTGCAAAACTGCTGTGTGAGAACTTCTCACTGATGTACAATACTGCGTGTACTAGTAATTTATAATTATCTGGCGGCACAACTGCTGTGAGAGATAACTTCTCACTGATGTATAATACTGGGTCTATATTATATCGCACGCTCAGAAGAGCGAACGACACAATCGACCCCATGTTAGCAAAAGCTTACAATGTCAAAACCTCAGAACAGCGATTTTTTTCCAGGGAAAAATAGCTGTTCCGAAAAAAAAAAGTAAAACATTACATAATGTGGGTGGCTTGCCCCCCACACCCCCCTACTTAAATATACCAACTCTGAGATCGCACTACAGTGCCAAAAATGGCAAAGTAGCAAAAGTGGCCAAGCAAATTCTTTCCCAGGTAAAGAATTTGGTGGAAAGCCGCTTCGCTATTTTGCCTTTTTGCGCTTTTCAGTTCGACAAAGACAAATTTGACAACCTGCATCTGTGACAGCGCAATAGGGAGCCTATAACACTGCATGTACTAGTCATTTATAATTATTTGACTGCACAAATGTTGTGTGAGATAATGTCTCACTGATGGAGAAACCTGCGTGTACTAGTAATTTATAATTATCTGACGGCACAACTGCTGTGTGAGATAACTTCTCACTGATGTACAATACTGCATGTATATGTAATTTATAATTATCAGACTGCACAACTGTTGTGTGAGAACTTCTCATTGATGTATAAAACTGTGTGTACTAGTAGTTTATAATTATCGGACTGCACAACTGTTGGGCTATGCAAGTTCTCACTGATGTACAATACTGCATATACTAGTAATTTATAATTATTGGACTGCACAACTGCTGTGCAACCCAAGTTCTCACTAATGTACAATACTACGTGTAATACTAATTTATAGTTATCTGACTGCACAACTGCTGTGTGAGATAACTTCTCACTGGTGTACAATACTGCATGTTTTAGTAATTTATAATTATTGGACTGCACAGCTGCTGTATGAGATAACGTCTCACTGATGTAGAATACTGATGTATAATACCTTGTGTACTAATAATTTATAATTATCTGACTGCACAACTGCTGTATGAGATAATTTCTCACTGATTTATAATACTGCGTGTACTAGTAATTTATAATTATCGGACTGCACAACTTTTGTGTGTGATAACTTCTCACTGATGTATAACACTGTGTGTACTAGTAATTTATAATTATCTAACTGCACAACTGCTGTGCAAGGAAACTTCTCACTGATGTATAATACTGCGTGTAGTAGCAATTTATAATTATTAGACTGCACAACTGCTGTGCAAGGTAACTTCTCATTGATGTATAATACTGCTTGTACTAGTAATTTATAATTATCAGACTGCACAACTGTTGTGCGAGGTAACTTCTCACTGATGTATAATACTGTTTGTACTAGTCATTTATAATTATCTGACTGCACAACTGTTGTGCGCCGCAAGTTCTCACTGATGTACAATACTGCATGTACTAGTAATTTAGAATTATCGGACTGCACAACTGCTGTATGAGATAACTTCTCACTGTTGTATAACACTGCTTGTACTAGTAATTTATAAACATCGGACTGCTCAACTGTTGTGTGAGAACTTCTCACTGATGTACAATACTGTATGTACTAGTAATTTATAATCATCGGACTGCATAACTGCTATATGCCATAACATCTCACTGTTGTATAATACTGCTTGTACTAGTAATTTATAATCATTGGACTGCACAACTGTTGTGTGCGATAACTTCTCACTGTTGTATAATACTGCTTGTACTAGTAATTTATAATCAGCGGACTGCACAACTGTTGTGTGAGATAACTTCTCACTATTGTACAATACTGCTTGTACTAGTAATTTTTAATCAGCGGACTGCACAACTGTTGTGTGAGATAACTTCTCACTGTTGTTTAATACTGCTTGTACTAGTAATTTATAATCAGCGGACTGCACAACTGTTGTGTGAGAACTTCTCACTGATGTATAATACTGTATGTACTAGTAATTTATAATCATCGGACTGCACAACTGTTGTGTGAGATAACTTCTCACTGTTGTATAATACTGCTTGTACTAGTAATTTATAATCATCGGACTGCACAACTGTTGTGTGAGATAACTTCTCACTGTTGTATAATACTGCTTGTACTAGTAATTTATAATCAGCGGACTGCACAACTGTTGTGTGAGATAACTTCTCACTGTTGTATAATACTGCTTGTACAAGTAATTTATAATCAGCAGACTGCACAACTGTTGTGTGAGATAACTTCTCACTGTTGTACAATACTGCTTGTACTAGTAATTTATAATCAGCGGACTGCACAACTGTTGTGTGAGATAACTTCTCACTGTTGTTTAATACTGCTTGTACTAGTAATTTATAATCAGCGGACTACACAACTGTTGTGTGAGAACTTCTCACTGTTGTATAATACTGCTTGTACTAGTAATTTATAATCATCGGACTACACAACTGTTGTGTGAGATAACTTCTCACTGTTGTATAATACTGCTTGTACTAGTAATTTATAATCACTGGACTGCACAAGTGTTGTGTGAGATAACTTCTCACTGTTGTATAATATTGCTTGTACTAGTAATTTATAATCATTGGACTGCACAACTGTTGTGTGAGATAACTTCTCACTGTTGTATAATACTGCTTGTACTAGTAATTTATAATCATCGGACTGCACAAGTGTTGTGTGAGATAACTTCTCACTGTTGTACAATACTGCTTGTACTAGTAGTTTATAATCATCGGACTGCACAACTGTTGTGTGAGATAACTTCTCACTGTTGTATAATACTGCTTGTACTAGTAATTTATAATCAGCGGACTGCACAACTGTTGTGTGAGATAACTTCTCACTGTTGTATAATACTGCTTGTACTAGTAATTTATAATCAGCGGACTGCACAACTGTTGTGTGAGATAACTTCTCACTGTTGTATAATACTGCTTGTACTAGTAATTTATAATCAGCGGACTGCACAACTGTTGTGAGATAACTTCTCACTGTTGTATAATACTGCTTGTACTAGTAATTTATAATGATCAGACTGCACAAGTGTTGTGTGAGATAACTTCTCACTGTTGTATAATACTGCTTGTACTAGTAATTTATAATCAGTGGACTGCACAAGTGTTGTGTGAGATAACTTCTCACTGTTGTATAATACTGCTTGTACTAGTAATTTATAATCATCGGACTGCACAACTGTTGTGTGAGAACTTCTCACTGTTGTATAATACTGCTTGTACTAGTAATTTATAATCATCGGACTGCACAAGTGTTGTGTGAGATAACTTCTCACTGTTGTATAATACTGCTTGTACTAGTAATTTATAATCATCGGACTGCACAACTGTTGTGTGAGAACTTCTCACTGTTGTATAATACTGCTTGTACTAGTAATTTATAATCATCAGACTGCACAACTGTTGTGTGAGATAACTTCTCACTGTTGTTTAATACTGCTTGTACTAGTAATTTATAATCAGCGGACTGCACAACTGTTGTATGAGATAACTTCTCATTGATGTAAATTACTGTTTGAACTAGTTGCTCACCCCTCTCTTTACTCTTCTTTTTATAGAATCACTTCTCCCCTTAAAGTAAGCTGCAATACTTTTCTTCACTGAAAAATGACCAGGAGAGACGTACATATTTGGTCAATGCACTTTGGGTCCGAAAGGCCAAACACAGTTTGTAACATTGTGTATATTAAGTCTTATACAATGTACATAATTCTCTGGAGGGCACACTGTTTTGGTTTGTGAGCAGGGTCACACCCCCCCACCCCACCTCCCTTAACATATTACTTCCTCCTTTTTAGTTAACATAAATAACTGAAACATCTAAAGCACTCCTTTTGTTGCAAGTAAGTTTCAACACTGTCCAGTATGTTCACCTATCATTAAAAATTTGCTACAGCTGTAAAAGGTGTGTGCATTGTGTAACACTGTTACATACAATTTGAAATACTGGTTACATGTTACATTTAACCACCAGACCAATACTCGGAATTTGACTTACTGCTTGCAGACACCTTGTGTCATCCAAACCTACTACATCTTGGATCATGGCTCAGCCTATTCCATTTGCCCTCTCTTCACTTGGACTCACTCCACTCCCATACCCTGCCCCCTGTTATGCCCATGCACTGGCCCAGTAATCAAGGAGCCTCAATCCTCACCACTAACACCAGTGAGGGGTGTCCACATTGGGAAGGATAACAAATACACGCACAGTAAAGTACAATTTCCCTTAAGAGCACACAGAGATTACAGTCAGTCTGGGGCTGGTTTCTCCCTTTCTCTCCAGATCCCCAGTAAGAATCCCCACTGGTACAGCTATAGAGTACAGATCTCAGCCAAGTAGACAAGCCAAAACCTCAAGTGCCCTCTCCGTCCAACCAGTGCTCCGTGTCCCTGCCCAAATAGCTGATACACACACACACTTTGAGATTTGGTTTATATAGAAACACAGACACTCCTGGGGAAGGCTGGCACAGGTTCTCCAGCTATGTCCCCCCCTGACAGGGTACAAGGTAGTAATCACTGCCACCAACTACTCTTATCAGATACTAAAAATGTCCTTACCAAAAGGTGTAAAATTATTACTGTGCAATATTATTTTTTTTTTTTAATTCTTTATTACAGTTTTATATGCAACAACAGAAGTCAGTGGTTACACCATATCAGCGATACATAAGCATTAGAACATTAAAACGAGATACAAAGGATAAGATATCATTTAAGCCTATTGTCATACACAAACTATATACACAATATATACAAAGTGCCAATGTTTTAAATTGGTAAATCCTACCCATCTCTGACCCTCAGTAGAGTTTATACAATAAGGAGATCTCTCTTTATATGTAAATCATATATTTGGATTCCCAACAATCAAATTTCAGCGAGGAGTAGAAAAAGAGAATTCCATAGACTCTGGTTTTCAAATCTTTTACACGGGCTCATGGTAATCAATTTCTGGGAGGTAATATAGGTAATTGCCATATTCCTAAAACTAATCCAAGATAGCTTTGAGCGATCCATCCAGTGTTTGGTAATATAGAACTTAATTAGAAGACAGACATTAATCAGTAACCTAAGTCGTAAAGGTGACAAATTTATATTAGTAATATGTAGTAAGGTCATTTCCCAAGATAATGTTGACTTATGGTAACCCATTTTACTTAGTCTGACCTTAAGAGAACACCATAGGTTTTGGGCATATTTACAAAACCATAAAATATGGATAATGTCGGCACGTGGGTGTGAACAACAGGGGCAAACAGTGGATACAGATGAGTTAAATTTATTTAAATGAGTTGGGGTATAATATAAATTATTAATAATCATAAATTGAGTAAGCGTGAACTTCTTAAAGGAGGAGTGTTTAAGTGTGAGTTTTATCGAATCCAATTTTTGTTGGGATATTGTAATATCTTGTTTATTCCAAAATTCAGCAAAAATAAGTTCTTTTCTATATAAATATACAGAAAATGCTTTGTATGCAATAGAAATCATATGTTTCTTGGAATCTAAACTTAGTAGAAGCTGTCTAATTATATTAACTTCCATATCTACGTTATGTTGATTTATTAAGAAAGTTGAGGTGAGTTCCTTTAATTGTCTCAAAGTGGTGGTATAAGCTTTAGACAGAGAAAGTGTTTCTCTAAGTTCTGTCAATGAGAGATGTTTAAGCTTACAAAAATCCCACACCGTAAGATCTTTAATTAAGGGAAGTTTATTCAAGTTAACCATCTGTCCTCCTAATTTAATATTAGGGTTGAGGTGGAGGGCTGAAGTAGTAAGAAAGCTACCCAATCCTAAAGAATTGAATAGTTCCTGAAAATTGTCAATTAAACTTCTTAATAAGTTATGTAATTTAGCTCCTCTAGTTGAAGTTTTCGTCAAAAAGGTAAAGCTCTGGGATTAATGTTGTTATTAAGAGTGTGGTTATACCAAATTTTAATCCATAAGGGAGTCCACGGATGGAACCAGGAGTATAATTAGCAATTGCTAAAAGCCTATTAGCATGAATAATTCTGTAATATAGAATGAGATTGGGCATCGCCATGCCCCCTCTTGATTTAGGAACTGTAAGTTTGTAATAAGACATTCTCACTGACTTTGGGTACCATACAAATTTTGCAATTTCATTCTGTATTTTCTTGATAAAGGTAGTTGCAACCGATAGGGATGAGTTATATTGATATAGAATTTTTGGCAGAATATTCATTTTGACAATAGAGATTTTTGAAAGTGTAGAAAGTTTTAATGTTTGCCATCTTTTCATATCCTGTGAAATAGTGGACCATATTCTATTTAGGTTAGCTTGCAGAACAGATGAATATGAATGGTCATAAGAGACACCTAAATAGTTTAGGGAATGACTGGTATGGATAGGTAAAACCGGGAAAAGATGGGGCTTGTGTGCTAAGGGATTAATTTGAAAAATACTAGATTTATTGACATTGATCTTAAAGTCTGAGATTGCTTCAAAGGCATCTATAGAGTTAACTAACTTCATAGCGTCAGTTAGGGAATACATAAAGTACAGATTCAGGTCATCTGCAAAGGCAGTAAATCTAATATTAGAGTTACAGATTCTAGGAATAGCATGGTATGATTTCTGTGATATGAACAAGAGCAAAACTTCTAAGTATAGATTGAACACTAGTGGGGATAAGGGGCAGCCCTGCCTGGTTCCATTAGTGATTTTAATCGGATTTGAGAGTTTCTTCTTTATGTATAGGTGGGTCTTTGAACTATTATATAAAGTCTTAATAAGGTTTATAAATTCAGGTGGAAGACCAAATTTCTCGAGAGCTAGAAACAAAAAGTTCCAGTTCACTCTATCAAAAGCTTTGCAGGCATCCAGAATCAAAGCGTATCTGGGGTTAGGATCTTGTTTAGTTATTTTTATTATAGATTCTAGTGTTATGGTGTTATCCCATGTGTGTCTATTTCTCACAAAACCAGCCTGCTCAGGGGAGATTAAACCCTCCATTACTTTCTTCAGTCTATTAGCTAGAATGGAGGAGAGGATCTTAATGTCCACATTCATAAGTGATATCGGTCTGTAATTACTGGGGTTTGTAGTGTCTAATGTATTTTTGGGGATCAGGATAGTTCTAGAATAATTAATGTATGGGTCTTTGATACCATGGCTGATCAAGGATTTAAATAGTTCTAAAAGAATAGGGGCTAGAGTTACTTTAAATGCCTTATAGAATTCGGGGGAAAAAACATCTGGTCCTGGAGCCTTCCCTAGTTTCAAATTATCAATAGCTTCTAGGATTTCCTTTGTCGTAATCTGGGATGCTAGTAAGTTTCTTTGTGCTTCGGTAACTGATGGGAAGGTAATCTCTTTTAAAAAATGTTTTCATCTCTTCTTTGGTAGTCATAAAATTATTGTTATTGTAAGTTTGAGAATATATCTGATAGAAGAGTTGAATAATATTTTCATCAGATCTATATAATTGGTTGTTGTACTGAAGGCAAGAAATTCTGGGAGATCTAGGGACATTGAAGATTAAGCTAGCTAATGATTTAGAGGGGGTTTGTATATATTCTGAGTATTTAGCTATACATCTATATTCCCATATAGATAGATTGGATTGGTGAAATTCAGACAGCTCTTTTTGTTTTGCAATTAGTTCCTTTTCTGTGTTTTCAGAGTAGTTATCAATTAGCTTCTTATCTAAATTAGTAATATCCTGATGTAGTTCAGTTAGCCTTTTAGCACGTTTTTTCTTAAGAAAGCTCGCTTTCTTAATAAAAATTCCTCTGAGTACAGCTTTAGCTGCGGCCCATCTGATATCGAAGACAATACTTTCATCTTGTTGGGTACTAAAAAGATCTTTTAAAACTAGCTTAATCTCACTGATTAAGGATTTGTCTTGTAGGAGATTTGGGTTCAGGGACCAAGTGGGAGTTATATTAATTGGATTCTGTGTTAAATTTATTTCTAGCGTTATCCTTGAGTGGTCCGATAGGAAACGGGGTTCTGTTGAGAACTTGATTATTCTGGTGTTGAAGTAGTCTGAAATTAGAAAATAATCAATACGGGACCATGATTTGTGACAGCTAGAGAAGTAGGTAAAGTAATTATGTTTATAGTCAGACATTTTAGTATTATAGGCAATCGGGTCAGTTAACTCCAAATCATCAATCAGGTCAAGTAGGGCTTTGCAAGGTACTGAGTTCCTTGGGCCAAATCTACCCAATCGATCTACTTGAGGGTTAATAACCATATTCCAATCTCCTCCAACTATTAGTAGGTGTTTTGGGAATTTAAGTAGAAGATTATAAATCATCATAGTAAAATCTGAGTGTTCAGAACATGGACCATAAACGTTAAGAAATAATATCGGGTTATCTATTGCCTGAAAACAAGCAGTAAAATAACACCATCTGCCATCTTGGTCATTACCTTTCGAGATGATCTGTGCTTGAAAAGACTTCTTAATAATAATCGCTACACCCCTGGAGTTATTAGTCGAGCCCGAAAAAATAATCTCCTTAATCCATGACTTTTTACTTTCAGGAGCCCAATCCGTGTTTAGTAAGTGAGTCTCTTGTAAAAAGCATACCTCACATTTAGCTTTTAGGATCAAGTGCATAATTAACTTTTTTTTCCCCACGTTATTGAGACCTCTAACATTCCAGGAGGACACTGTCAAGTTATTCATCATATTAAGTATAATAGATTTAGGTATTCTAAGCAGAAATGAGAAGAGACAGTTCTGTACATATACTTATATAGATATTTATGTAGCATTGTAAAGGTAAGGAATAATGAAAAAGTGGCACCTACACTTATATCCCATAAGGTTTGGTCAGAGAACTGTAGAACAATGGCACTAACATCTCTCAATATTCTAACCATGCCTACCCACCCTCCTATAACTATTGAGAGGATGTATAAGTGAAAACATGTAATTAGACATGAGTAGTAAAAAACCCTTTTAACTATACTAACTATACTATATATAACAGAATTGAAATAATATTTACACAACTTATACAAGGTCGTACCAGGTCCAAGCACAGACATCCAGACCCGACATAACGTCCTAGCAGCATCCAACAAGTCTTATGACCAAACTATAGTTGAAAGGCTTATATTTGCAGAGAAAAAGAATAAAAAAGGAGAAAAAACATTTTCCAGTAAAATGATGCAAAAGTATTACTAATTAGCATAAAATTGCAATAATTATAGCTTAGTTATATGCAATTAGTCAAAACAACAAATATGATATAATCTATTTAGGAACGAGCAATATTGTGTTTGAAATTTGGTATACCATACCAGATCCTCTCCATCGGGGATCTCAGACAATAATAAGTATCCATAAGAATAATAAAACAGCGAACAGTGTTAATAGCCTATTAAGTTATTAATAGGTCAACACATATGAGAAGCAGGCATGAAGTGAGCGTATATGTATAGCGACTCCATGACCGATGATTTCCGTAAAGGGAAAGATGAAAACCCTACTATAACCCGGTCTAGGCTCGCAGATCAAACCCAGTGCAAGCATGTAAATCCAATGGAAACGCGAGGTTCTTCCTGTACGTGCACCAATTAGTGCTGCCTGTGTGTCACCTTCAGAGAAGCCTATTAACAACGGCTAGTAATGTAAACATGGTTCCTGAGGATTAAACCAGCACATCCAATCAATATAACATAAAGAAAGATTTATTTTCATCCTACATTCTTCACCTTACAAGGTGCGTATTATTTGCTGTAGAGTACCAAGGGCTTGATTTGCAAGTATATATTGCTTGTTTGGCAATGTATAGTTAGTTGGAAGGATCTGATCCAAAATATTTAAGGAACACTGCTCTAGCTTCGTTCGGGGATGAGACCGATAGTTTAAGCTCTTGGTGTGTGAAGGACAATGTTGAGGGGAACTTCATTTGGAACTTAATTTTCTTTTGTATAAGATCAGCACAGTACGGAGCAAGTTTATCGCATCTCGGATTTCGAATGGAAGATCCTGCGTAATTGTTAGCTGTTGGTTATTCCATGTAAATCTCTTGATTTTTTTAAAGGTTGACAAAATAAGTTGTATATCTTGAAAGTGAAGCATTTTAATGTAGACTGGTCTTGGTGCGGAGGCTGCTTGCTGGCTCCGAAGCGCTCTGTGGGCCCTTTCAATACTGAAGTTATGTACGGGGTTTGCATCTTTACATAAGTCCTTGAATATTTGCGTTGCTACCTCGATAAGCTGACTATGCTCAAATTTCTCATTTAAGCCCCTGATTATCAAGTTATTTCGTCTGCTACGTGCCTCTAGGTCCACTAGTTTGGATTGTATGGACTTAATAACTTTATCCTTCTCTTGGAGGGAGTCTGTTAGAGATTGTATTTCTAGCTCATTTGTTTTGGATCTATCTTCAACCAGCTCTAGCCTGTCCATAATTTTGTGTAGTGAAGTATTAAATGTGTTAACTTTGGATGTCAGATCTTCAATTGCCACTTGCAAGGGAGTAAGCGCATTTTTTAATTCATCCATTACCGATACGCTTTCCGGGTTCTGTCTAGCTGGTTCTTTGGAGTGATCCGATATCGGTTTGATGATCTCAGTCTTTTAGTCTCTTTTCTGGGGAAGTATTGATGGCTGAGAATTTAGATTTGGTTGTTTGTGTGTCCATACTTTCCGAATCTCTTGGTGTTTTACTCATCTTGCGAAGGTTACAGGAGCTGTCAGTTAGAATGGTGCTGAAGTTAGGGCCTCTAATAGCCACGTGTCGGAACAGATGCGCAGAGCAAAAATATGTTTATGGCTCTCTTAGTCAGCCCAAATGTTAATAGAGTCTCTGGTCACCTTTTTACAGCTGGTTGTTTATGGATTTAGCGCAAAGTATATTCTCAGCTCGATCCTGTATGGTTTAAAAAGCCAAAAACAAAGGTAATTGCCGGAGCTGCAGGAAAGGGTACCTCTTAGACGCCCACCATCTTGGATCTCCTACTGTGCAATATTATTATCCAAATAGCAATTGTGACGAACAGCAAGGCTTATTTGGAGTGACTTTGTACATTATCACTATATACATGCAATGTACTTTAGAGTTTAAATTATCTCTACACAAAGCAGCCACAGTTGAAAGGTGTAAAACTACTTAATAATAAATAATAAAAACACAAGACAAATCTTTTCAGTTCAACACAGGGTTAGTCAAGAGTTCAGAAATCACAGTAAAATGCTTAAAATAATATTGCAGAATAGTTTGACACAAACAGAAAACAGCTAGACTAAATCTGACTAAATGTCTAACTCTAAGAGCAATCACAGTTCTAAATAAACTTACATATAGAGCAAAGGCAGAGTACTGCTGAGTGATGTTCTTCAGACAGAATCCAAAATGCTCTGATTCTCTCTCTCTGAGAAAGTTTTACAAAATAATACATCACTGCTGACTCACTTTATATTACATCATTCTTGACACTTCTCTGGTCTCCAGGCTACCAGAAACTCTAAATTTACATTTCTTAGTAAGCTTGCATCTGAACAGGAAGCCATAAGAATAAAATACATTATATATGTAAAATGTAGCAATTAACTCTGGTCTAAAAACAATAGAAGGAATTCCTCAGTCCAGACATTATGTCTCTGAGCCTTGAGATCAAACAATCATACAATGCTTGACTTATCAGCTTTCTTCCAGCAGAGTGCACTGTGGTTACATTTTTGAAGGTCAACATTTAACACAGTTTTCTTACATTTTAAGAGGACAAGCCTGTGGATTATATACATATTTACAAGCCTGTGGATTATATACATATTTACAATGACACAGAATAATTTAGAAAATTCTATCTAGCTAGGCTGGCAGCTTTCACATAACTTACCACCCCAGAGAACTCAAGCTAGTTTTTCAAGTGACCCTTGAGAAATGTTGCTTGAGAGGGTTAGGTCTGAGTATACCTTACCCCATTCCCTGTCTTGAGACCCCATATGCATTGGTGTTGCTAACTCCACTGCAGTGCTGCAGTAACATATATGCTTGCAACCCTAGGCCCCATCTTATCAACTTGGCATTTTGCTGGCTGGCTCTGTGTAACCCTGTTAAGGGATTGTGATCTGTAACTACAGTGAGTTTTCTTCCATACAGATAAGCCTGAAGTTTGTGCAGTGTCCACACTATGGTTCATAGGTCTGTACTAGACCAGCAGCCCTGGAGCCTTTACAAGCCTAGCCCATAGAAGTGCCTTGGCATCATGCCACCATTAGTTCCAGGTGTCTCTATCAAGTAGAGCCAATGGAATGATCCCAGGGGTGAGCTTTCTATTTCTCATCCACTCATCAAGATTTCTCTTAAAAAGGGCTTGACATGTATGGGAAGTCTGTTCCAGAGCATGGGAAGTCTCTGGGTTATGAGTCTGACCCTCCAGCATGTTCTGTTGATTGTGGTAATGAAGTTAAGGTCCCTGGAGCGTGTAGTGCAGAAGGATTGGGATTTCTTTAGGAGTAACATTTCTAACAGGGCTGGGTCAGACATGGCTTTGTAAGTCAAGCAGAGATCGCCTCTTAATAGATGATATGAGACAGAGAAAAGCTGAAGTTCTTTGAGTCTATCCATGTAGGGCATGTGTTTAAGGCCTAGGATCCTCTTTGTGAGGTACTTCTGTGACCTTTCCAGGTGTTTAGTGAGGTACATGCCATATGGGGCATTATACTAAATGACTGGTATAATGAGGGAAGAGTAGAGAGAGGTGAGGGTGATGGTGATGATAATAATGATGATGGTGATGAGGATGATGATGATAATGATGGTGGTGGTGATGGTGATGATGGTGATGATGAGGAGGATGGGGATGATAATGATGGTGATGGTGGTGATGATGATGGTGATGATGATGATGGTGGTGATGAGGATGATGACCTCTTTCTTCCTGGATGCAAAACCCTTGACAATGAGATTTGGCACATAGGACATTCTGACCACAGTGGCAATGTTGTGTTTGAAGGAGAGCTTTCAGTCAACCTGTGTCCCCAGATCTCTTATAACGGCGTGTTCAGTGGGCTACCATCAATGTGGTAATTAGTGGGAACTGAGTTTTTCCCAAAGGGAATGACGACATTTTTTGGCATTAAGCTTAAGGCCATGGTTTTGACACCAGTCATTGGTCTCAGTGAGGCCTTTCTGTAGGATGTCTACATCACTTGAGGAGTTAATAATGGCTCCCAGCTTGCAATCATCAGTGAATTTGGTCAGCCAGAGTCCCTCCATTTTGCCCTGGACTTCTGAGAAGTAGATGCCAAACAGGAGAGGACCCAGGACCGATCCCTGTGGAAATACACTCATGACTGTTCAGCAGTCTGACTTGGAGTCTGCTACTTTCACACTGTGTTCCATCTGTGAGCCAGTTTGCAACCCACTTAGTGATATAGGGGTTGATGCCTAGTTTGGCGAGTCTATCAATAATTCCTGAGTGGGGAGTGGTATCAAAGGCCTTGGCCAGATTGAGGTAGGTGGTATGAACTGCCTTGCCTCATCCACAACTCTGGTGACTGACCAGGTTGAGCAGGCATGATTTACCCTTCACAAAACCAAATTGCCTGGGATCCAGAGTTTGGAGATTCCTTATATCCTTATTAATTAGGTCCATGATGATGTGCTTCATTGCCTTAGATAGCAGACTCATCAGGCTAATGGGGCGATAATTCCCCAAGCTCTGTAGTTACTCCCTCTTTATGGAGAGTGATTACTGTAACAGTGCGCCATTCTGTAGAGACAAAGCCTGAGGTGAGGCTGTGATTGAACAGGGCACACAAGTATGAGGCCAGTTAACTTTGTAGTTCATGTAGAACACAGCCGGGGATATTGTTGGGTCCCATAGAAGCTGTATTCTTGGCCTTGGACAATGCAGCTTTAACCTGTGTTGCAGTAATGTTGGGTGCCTGGCATTCTTCTGGTATTGTGATTGGTCCTTTGGGGGGAGAGGGGTAAAGTTGGCAATGAATCTGTTGGCCAGTATGTTGGCAATATCTGTTGGCTCAGTATAGGAGGTACCATTGTGCAGTAACCCAGAGCAAATCTGGGTATTTCTGTGGAGATTCTTGATATAACTATAGAAGGCTTTGTGGTTGTTTTTAGTGTCTGCCACATTTCTGCCTTCATAGCTAGCTTTAGAGGTTTTGATGAGGGATCTCAACTTTTTGCTGAGGCTAATAAGAGTATTTCCAGTCTTGGGACTTCACTTTTTCTGCAACAGTTTCTCCTTTCTACTGTAGAGTTTATTAATGGCAGAGGAACCACTAGATTGGCTTCCTTTTTTTGGAGGAGAGCATCTTGGTTCTGTTGTGTATGGCTAGTTTCATTCATGTACATGTTTGTACAGTGGATTGGTGTATGATTTGGCAGTCATGCACCTATTTTCCATTTGCATGGGTGCCGTGAAGTTACCCACATCTGTTTTTAGGAGCCCAAAGTCAGCTGTGGAGAAGCTTTTTATGGTGGTTACCTTATCTGGTGGTGTGGGTGAGATGTGGATTTCCATGATAGTTTCTGGTCGGATCTAACCAGGAAGGAATGGACTATTGGTGTTGAGCAACGGTAGCCCATGTTAGTAATAACCAGGTCAAGGATGTTACTTCCTCTAGTGGGGGTAAGAATGAGCTGGTCCAGCACATTGGAATTAATGAATTCCAGGAAGCGTTAGACAAGTGTATTGGTGCATGAGTAGTTTTCCCAGTGGATGGAGGGGTAGTTGAAGTCACCCAGTATGAGAGTGTTGGGTTGGACACTAACAGTTTCCAGGGTGCTCAGGAACATGGAATGAGAGTCTTTAGACATGGTTGGGGACCTATAGCAGGCTATGACATGAATCACCTTCTTACCAACTGTTAGTTGTATCTAAAGTATCTCCGATGCATTATGCTGGGCTACTAGTCTGGAGGTGTGCATATCCTTTATGAATGTGGAGACGCCACTGCCTTTGGAGCTTTGATCCATTTTCTGGAGCAAAAAAGTGTGGAATGAGTTATAGCCCGGTAGCACAGGGTACTTTCTGCTACTTTAAACCGGGTCTCCGTTACAGCACAAATGTCGATGTTCTCCATTTTGAAGAGTGCTTCAAGCGAGTGCATCTTCAGAGTTAGACTTCTAGTGTTGAGCAGCATGACCCTCAGATTGCATTTATTTATAGCTGTTATGGTGGTAATTTGGTCTTTGTAACACCCCCTAAAAAGCCACTATAGAGGTGGCAAGAGCCTTAGCCAATATCCAGAAACCTAGGGGTGACAGATACAGGCCATCTCTGGCAAAGCATCGAGGTCTGTCAATCATGTCATCCCAAGCAGACAGATACTGGATCCCCTTAGAACACCACCAGAAACTTAGCAATTGTTGAAGTCAATCATTTTCTGCTTGTACTGAGGTATCATTCTGGTCAATGGTAGGATGCTGCTCAGGGCTAGGGACATACCTGCCTGGGCCACATAATCCAAGATTTCTTCCATGTCTCTTTTCATGTAGTCCAGGGAGGTATGTCTCAGGTCATTCACACCCATACGGACAATGACAGAGTCATACTTGTAATTGTTATGGAGTTACCTGAATGCGTGTGTTGTGTGTCAGATCTTGGCACCTGACAGCCAGCTGACTGTTACCTTTTCCTTATTCAAACTAATGAGTGGGACATCAGTGTGCCTCACTATCAAGTCACCTATGATTAGTGCATTGGGCAAGCTGTTTTGCCCTAGGGGCTTAGTTTGAGGGGCACACTGTGTAGGTGAGCTATGTGTCTTGTGAATTGTGCTGTGGTGGTTGAGTGTGTTTCTGATTTGGAGGTCTTTGCTGTTTGGATAGATTTCTACTCAGATCCTCCACGAAGGTGGGTGTGTGGTTTGTGTTTTTATGTGAAAGCTGTGATAGTGGGTATTCTGGAGGGCTGTGTGTTCCATGTGGTGTGGTGCAGGTGTTGACCTTCTCCTCTTGACCATCTATTCCGGTCTTGGCTGGAGAGTGCATGTCTTCCAGTTTGGATATATAAGTGCATCTCTCACAAGTCTGAGTGTTGGGAGGTAAGAGGAGAGGTTTGTCTGTGTAGATGAGACAGTTGCTTACACTGCCTCAGAATGCCCAAGTTCACCAGGTTAATAGGAGGAAACACAGGGAAATGTCCTTTTGATATGCCAGGAGGGATGGTCATTATTAATAAGTACTGGAGCTGTTTCCTTATAGGACACTTAGTGCTGTTAGCAGTTATGTTCATAGGTAGGTACTAGGCTATCGGCCCTGGTGCCTATACAAGCCCAGCCAAAAAGGTATCCTGTCTTTTGCCATCCAAGAAAATTATTTTCCTGTGAAACTGTTGAGCAGAGCTACAGAGGTGATCCCGAGGGTGAATTTCCTATTTCCCATCCAGTCATCAAGATTTTTCTTGAAGAGTGCTAATGAGGAGCTTTGTTTGATATAGATAGGTAGTTTATTCAAGAGTATGGGAAGTCTCTGGGACAGGAATTTATCCCTCCAGCATGTTCTGTTTATTGTGGTGACAAGGTTTAGGTCCCTAGAGCATGTAGCTCGGAAGGATTGGGATTTCTTTAAGTGGAGCATGTCCAACAGCTCTGGGTTTGACATAGCTTTATGTTAGGCAGAGATTACCTATGAGTAGGCGATATGCGATGGAGTAAAGCTGGAGTTTTTTGAGACTGTCTGCATGGGGCATCTGTTTGAGGCCAGTAATCCCCTTTGTGAGGTATTTCTGTGGCCTTTCCAGTTGTTGTAGATGTCTTGTGAAGTACATACCAAAAGGGGCATTGTACTCTATAATGGGTCTAATGAGTGATGAGTAGAGGGGAACAATGACCTTTTTTTTTTCTGGATGAGAAACCGTTTAGGATCAGGTGTGACACGTAGAAGGATTTCCTGACTACTGTGGCGATGTGATTATCAAAGGAGAGACTACTGTCCACCTGTGTCCCAAGGTCTCTTATCACACTTTCGGTGTTAAGTATACTACCACCTATGCTGTAGTTTATAGGTACAGAGTTTTTACCAAAGGGGATGACAATGCACTTTTTGGCACTGAGCTTGAGGCCATGGCTTTGACACCAGGCATCTGTCTCAGTGAGGCTCTTTTGTAGGATGTCCACATCATTAGGAGTTTTGATTATGGCTCCTAGTTTGCAGTCATCTGCAAACTTCATTAGCCAAAGACCTTCTGTGTTAGCCTGTACTTCAGAGAAGTAGATACCAAATAGGAGAGGACCCAGGACTGAACCCTGTGGTACTCCACTTGTCACTGGTCTGAAGTTGGATTTGGAGTCTGCTACTTTCACAGTGTGGGTTCTGTCAGTGAGCCAGTTGGCAACCCATCTTGTGACATAGGAATTTATACCTAGTTTAGTGAGTTTATCTATAATTCCAGAGTGGGGGATGGTGTTGAAAGCCTTGGCAAGATCTAGATAGGCTGTGTGAACCACCTTACCCTTGTCTACGGCTTTGGTGACTGCTTCAAAGAAGTCCATCAGGTTTAGGAGACATGATCTGCCTTTTACAAACGCAAACTGGGTGAGATCCAGAGTTTGGAGATTACCAATGTCTTTGTTTATAAGTTCCATGATGATACGTTCCATGGCCTTGCAGAACAGGCTCGTCAGGCTAATGGGGCAGTAGTTCCCAGGGTCTGTGGTGGCTCCTCCCTTGTGGAGCTATAATAATTGCTACAAGAAACCAGATGAAGTGCTAGGTGAATACACTAGTTAAATGCAAGAGAGAAGAGAACTGGCAAGATCTAAGAGAAAAATTGAAGAGCAGACTTTCTGGCACCAGTGACAGTTTACCCCCAGCTTAGTGGTGCTGCATGGCATGCAAACACATGCAAACATAGGCTTTTAAAGCAGAAAGTTGAAAGGGAGATAGAAACCACTCCTCTTGGGGTAGATAGGCTACCTAGTGCTTACCACTACCCTGATAAGCTGAGAGGCTTCGCTCTAACACAGAAAGGTCTTGGGAACTCAAACTACAATACAGTCCTGAATACAGCAAATCTGTATCTGGACTACTCTAGTAACAGGAAAGGTGGGAAAACAAGCTAGAACTTTTTTTTTTTTAAATATAACAGTAGCAAACAAGCAAACTGATTTAAACAAATTAACCAATAAAAAAGCTCCAAACTGAGCCCTGTTCCAGCTGTCTTCAGACAAGCTCCAGCTGCACACGTCTGCCACTAGGGTGCAGGGGAACCTGCTCTAAAAAACGATGGCCTGGATTAGTGCTCAAGTTATACAAACAAAGCTAGATTCAGCAGGTCTGAATCTAGTCTATGCTACAGCAAACAAGGCGCACCAATTTCAGAAAGAAACAGTTCAAATAAGCAGGTACAATAAGGCTTTAACCCAAAATTCCCAGCTCAGAAGGGCAGAATCTACCCTCTCCTCCCACAACAGTGCAGACCACAAACCATCTTAATGTAAAATAACTGGCCTGAAGGCCAAGTGCTTAAACCAGAACTAAGACACTTTTAGAAATAACAGACACTAAACCTTCAATCAGCAACTCCCAACTTAGAAGAATGTAAGCTACCTGTCCTGCCATAAGAGTGCAGTCCACAAACCTTCTTAATGTAAAACAACTGGCCTGAAGCCCAAGTGCTGAAAAGTGGCTAGACATTCCTTTTCTACAGCTGCATAGTATTCCTCCCTGGGTTGAACCCTATGACTGATATAAACCACTGGGTGCTCTTCTCCCTCTGAAGAAATCTGACTAAGTACAGCCCCCACCCCATGGTTTGAAGCATCCACCTGCACAACAAACGCTTTGCTGTAATCTGGACTGGCAAACACAGGGGGTCCTCCCAAAGCTTCTTTAAGCTTCAGAAATGCCCGCTGACAGGCTGGGGTCCACACTACCTTATCTGGCCCGTTTTTCCTTGTCTGGTCTGAGAGGGGAGCAGCTATGGTACTATAACTGGGGACAGACTTTATGTAGTACCCTGCTGTCCCTAAGAATGCCCACACCTGCTTTTTGGTAACAGGTGCAGACCATTCCTGAATGGCTTCCACTTTGGCAGGTTCTGGCCTGATCTTACCACTCCCCACCCTATGTCCCAAGTAGGAGACCCCTGCCATACCCACCTAACATTTGCTGGGCTTAATGGTCAACCCTGCCCTCTGTAGTTTGCCCAGCACCTCCCTGACATGCTGTGGGTGCTCTTACCAGGAATGGCTGTAGATGGCAATATCATGTAGGTAAGCAAGGGCAAACCCTCCTGCTAGGATATGATCTACCAGCCTCTGGAAAGTCACTGTGGCATTTTTCATCCCAAATGGCATCTTTGTGAACTCATACAAGCCAAAAGGAGTCACAAAGGCTCACCTCTCTCTAGCACTCAGAGAGTCAAGGGCACCTGCCAGTAACCCTTGGTAAGATCAATGGTTGTATGATACTTAACCCCACCCAGCTGCTCTACAGCCTCATCTGTCCTAGGCATGGGGTAAGCACTGTGTGACTATTCCATTTCCTGTAATCCACACAGAACCTGGTGCTGCCATCCTTCTTTGGCACCAGCACCACTGGGGAGGCCCAAGGACTGCTGGACTCTTGAATTACCTCTAGTTCCAACATCTCCTTTATCTCCTCCATCAGAGTCTGATTGACTCTCTCAGGCACCCTATAGGGGGCTTGCCTAATAGGCTTCTGGGGTCCTGTATCCACCTGGTACTGCACCAGGTGGGTGCACCAAGGTTTCCCAGTGAACATGTCCCCAAACTCTTGTAACACTGCTCGGTGTCATTCAGAGCCTCACTGAGGAGATCAGTCACCAGATCTCCCTCAGGTTCCTCCTGTGGTCCACTGCAAATACTCAGCACAAGGGCGTCCTTATCATGGTACATTCTGTGCTCCTGTCTCCTGCCTAGCAGTTCTACCATGTAGTTAACATCATTTACCTTGCTTACCACCTTGTAGGGTCCCCTCCCAGGCTGCTTTCAGCTTACTGTGTCTGACAGCAATGAGAACCATTACCTGCTGCCCTACAGCATACTCTCTAGCTCAAGCATTCCTGACATACCAGACCTTTTTCTGCTGTTGGGCTTCTGCCAGGTTCTCCTGGGCTAGGCCCATGAGTTCCCTGAGCCTTGTCCTGAGATTTAGGACATATGCCACACCAGACTCCTTATGAGACTGACACTCACCTTCCCACTCATCTCAAATTAAATCTAGAGGCCGTCTCACCCTATGCCCATACAGCAACTCAAAGGGTGAAAATACTGTAGATTTCTGGGGAACCTCTCTGTAAGAAAACAGATAGGGCAAATATTTGTCCCACTCCTTCAAACTGGTCTGCAAATGCCCATAGCATGGACTTGATTGTAGAGTTTAACCTCTCAACAAGGCCATTAGTCTGGGGGTGGTAGAGGGTGGTCTTCAGGTGCTTCACCCCAGAGTACTTCCACAGACAAGCTAGCAGGTCTGACATGAAAACCAGCACCTCGGTCAGTCAGTATTTGTTTGAGACAACCTAACCTGCTGTGACATGAAAACCAGCACCTCAGTCAGTCAGTATTCCCTTTGGGACAACCTACCCTGCTGTGACATGAAAACCGGCACCTTGGTCAGTCAGTATTTCTTTGAGACAACCTACCCTGCTGTGACATGAAAACCGGCACCTCGGTCAGTCAGTATTTCTTTGAGACAACCTACCCTGCTGTGACATGAAAACCGGCACCTCGGTCAGTCAGTATTTCTTTGAGACAACCTACCCTGCTGTGACATGAAAACCGGCACCTCGGTCAGTCAGTATTTCTTTGGGAAACCTACCCTGCTGTGTGACATGAAAACCGGCACCTTGGTCCATCAAGTATTTCTTTGAGACAACCTACCCTGCTGTGACATGAAAACCGGCACCTCGGTCAGTCAGTATTTCCTTTGGGACAACCTACCCTGCTGTGACATGAAAACTGGCACCTCGGTCAGTCAGTATTTCTTTGAGACAATCTCCCTGCTGTGACATGAAAACCGGCACCTTGGTCAGTCTGTATTTCTTTGAGACAACCTACCCTGCTGTGACATGAAAACAGGCACCTCGGTCAGTCAGTATTTCCTTTGGAAAACCTAACCTGCTTAAAATCTCTAACAAAGCATTTGCCACCTTTTCTGCCTCAATGGAGGACAAAGCCACTACCTCAGGGTATCTTGCAGCATAATCTACCACCACTAGGATATACTTTTTCCCTGTGGAACTTGAGGTACTTAGAGGCCCCACAATATCCATAGCTACCCTCTGAAATGGCTCTGCAATCACAGGCAAAGGCATCAAAGGTGCTCTCACCTTGTCTCCTGCCTTGTTTACCTTTTGGCACTGGTCATAGTTCCTTCAGTACCCGGTTATATCTCTCAAAATTCCAGGCTAATAGAAGTTCTGCATAATACATCTCTTTGTACATTTTATTCCCATATGACCTGCAAAGTGAATATCATGGGCTATGGCTAGAAGCACCAGATGTATAGGCTCTAGGCACTACCTGCTGTATCCTCTCACCTTCTATCCCTCCCTCAGGAGTCCACACTCTATACAGTAACCCTTTGTCCCAGTATACAGATTCCCCCTTCCCTTGAAAATAAGGTGCCTCACTAGCTTCCAGTCTCAGGTTATGTAATGTAGGGTCTGAGAGCTGAACCTGTCTCAACTCTTTCTTTGTAATCCTTTCCAGTCCCCCTTCCACAGGAAGTCTGACATCGTCTGACAGCGGTGCTTCACTGTCAGCCTGGGTACTACCACTCACCTCTACCTTTCCAGTCACTCTGTCCAAGGGAACATCAGGACCCACAAGCAACTGTGGCTCACCTTCAGTCTCACTGCTATGGAGTAGTGCCATCCCTGAAGTAACCACCTCACCAGTCATGGTTGCAAGTATGCAGTCTGTCTGATTCTCACCTAGGCTACCAGACCCACATGCTTGTCTCCTAGCCTGACTGCATGTAACTGCATAAGCACATGGTACTGCCTCATCAAAATCCATCCCTATCAGGACATCTGCAGGATGATAGTTGGGTACCCTTGTTGTCTCAAGACAAACTACTGTTGGCATTTTGTCTTTACCACTTACCGGCTCTCTCAACTTTTGTTCCCCACCTTGCCTCTATGGACAACTATATGCTTCATGGCCCCACTGGTTGCATTCAAAACATTTAACACTAGGTCCTGGATGTGTACCTGGACTAGTGACTTCCCCTGCTACTGGCCGATTTTGTTGGGGCAGTCGGGGCTGCCCACCATGGGCTCCTTTAGACCCATGACCAGTACAGGGGGTCCCTTTCCTGTGCAGGAATGCCATACTTGCTAGGTATAGGTCTCCCTTCTTCCCCAACTCATCTGAAGTAGCACATTGTCTATCTGCTAACCAGATTATCATGTCTTCAACAAAATGCTACAGGCTTGTTCCCTCACCAAAAGGTCTGCCAGCCATTCAAAAGTGGTGACTTGACATCCACTCACCCACCTATGAAAATAAGTCCTCAGTTCAGCAACATATTCACACACACTTTCATCTGCCTTGCGTCTATGCTTATGAAACTTTTTCCTATAAGTTTCAGGTGTCCTCTTAAAAATTCTAACTAATGATTCTTAGCAGTATAATTTAAGAAATCATTCTCTGACAGTTTGGAAAGTACATTTTTACAGTTTTACCATGGAGTAAGGGAGTCAGGAACCGTACCCAGAGCCTTTGGTCAACATCATGCTGTTTATAATACCCTCTCAAACATATGAATGAAACTATCAAAATTACCCCCTCTGTAAAATGCTGAAGAAATTCACTGACCTTTTGTGCTTCTGGGGTCTGGTTACTCCTTTACCCATCACCTCTATGACTCTGGTGAAGAGTCAGCATCTCCTTATCTTGCTGCCTTTGCCTTTCCTTCTGCTCAGCTTCCAGGCATAGCAGTTTCTCATTCTCCTCTGCCTGTAGACATCTCAGTCTCTCTGCTGCTTCTATTTCCAAATGCCTGGCCTCCAATTCAAGTCTCTTTAGCTCCAGATGGATTTTTAAGTCCTCTGCACAAAGGTTGAGGTGTTCATTCTCTGAGTGCTGTACATCTCCACTGCCAGTCTGATCACCATCCTGATTGCTGTTTTCTGATGCAATCCTGTCTGCCTTAGGTTTCCATGCACCAGTCCCTTAGCCGGGCACATCTCAGCCAACTGGCTCCTTGTCAGCTTGTCATACTCCTGTGCTGACATGCTTGCCTGCTCTCCCTGACTAACTAAACTAACAAAAGAAATAAAACAATTGTGATCTGAACTCTGAATATTCACTGCATGGCTAAGGTAGAGTACAAAAACACCTTCAGAGATCACTGGACACAAGCTACAGGAATTCACTATCCACACCACTAAAAGCCAGTTGCCAATCAATTAATATGTGGTGTGGATAGCCCACCACTACCAACCAATTAATATGTGATGCCAGTATTGTACCAGTAATCAAGGAGCCTCAGTCCTCACAACTAACACCAGTGAGTGCACCCACACTGGGAAGGATAACAAATATGCACACACAGTAAAGTACAATTTCCCTTAAGAGCACACAGAGATCACAGCCAGTCTGGGGCTGGTTTCTCACTTTCTCTCCAGATCCTCAATAAGACTCCCCACTGGCACAGCTATAGGGTACAGATCTCAGCTGAGTAGTCAAGCCAAAACCTCCAGTGCTCTCTCATTCCAACCAGTGCTTCATGTCCCTGCCCAAGTAGCTGACACGCACACCCACACTGAGATTTGGTTTATACAGAAACACACAGACACTCTCAGGGAAGGCTGGCACAGGATCTCCAGCTATGGCCCCTCTTGCCAGGCTATAAGGTAGTAATCACTGCCACCAACTACTCTTATCAGCTACTAAAAAAGTCCTTACCAAAGGGTGTCCAATTATTACTGTGCAATATTATTATCCAATTAGCATGTGCGATGAACAGGAAGGCTTATTTGGAGTGGCTTTGTACAGTATCACTATACACATGCAATGTACTCTAGAGCTTAAATTAATCGCTACACAAAATAGCCACAGTTGAAATGTTTAAAAATATTTAATAAGTAGTAAAAACACAAGACAAATCTTCTCAATTCAACACAGTCCTGGTCAAGAGTTCAGAAATCACAGGGAAATGCTTAAAATACTACTGTATAATAGTCTGACATAAATATATAAAACAGCTAGACTAATTCTGACTAAATTCCTAACTCTAACAGCAATCACAGTTCTAAATAAACTTACATGTAGAGCAAAGGCAGAGTACTGCTGAGTGATGTTTTTCAGACAAAATCCAAAATGCTCTGATTCTCTCTCTTTGAGAAAGTTTGACAAAATAATACATCACTGCTGACTCACTTTATATTACATCATTCTTGACACTTCTCTGGCTTCCAGGCTACGAGAAACTCTCAATTTATATTTCTTAGTAAGCTTGCACCTGGCCAGGAAGCCATAACAATAAAATACATTATATATGTAAAATGTAGCAATTAACTCTGGTCTAAAAACAATAGAAGGAATTCCTCAGTCCAGACATTATGCCTCCAAGCCTTGAGATCAAACAGTCATACAATGCTTGACTTATCAGCTTTCTTCCAGCAGGGTGCACTGTGGTTACATTCTTGAAGGTCAAAATGTAATACAGTTTTCTTACATTTTACGAGGACAAGCCTGTGGATTATATATATATATATATATATATATATATATATATATATATATATATATATATATATATATATATATACAGATATATTTTTAAAATGACAGAATTATTTATAAAATTCTATTTAGCTAGGCTGGCAGCCTTCACATATCCCACCTGCCCTAGATACTGGTAATTTAACCAGAGCCAGACCACACCCACCATCAAATAAAGCAATCACACTAGGATTCAATTATATTTATCAATCTCCAACTACTAATTAACTACAATACGTAGCATCCTTCCAAAAAAACTCACACTTTTTCCAAATACCTTCCATTTCTTCCACTTTTCCTAGTCTTGCTTACCTGTTTACTCCAACTCTACCTCTCCAAACTAATAAAGATTTATCTTTTCTAACCATTTATCAAAGCAAACATCAAACAAGTACAACCACGTTCGCAGTCTACCTCATAACAACATTATTCCTCACTATTGCAACCAATGTCACAACCTACCATTCCCAGCTAGACAGTCCTTATGTAAGACACACAACATCCAATAACCCTACCCCAACAGCAACAGCTAGCTTCCCCATATCTCCATCAATCTTTAGAACCACCTCTATAGACCTAATACAACACAAACTACTTTTAACAAATGAAACCCTCTTTAATTCTTCCTTTAAATACCACAAACAACTATCCAAACTCTTACAAGCACTCATTTACGTACCACCCAAACTTATGATCAGTGGTGATATTCACCCAAACCCAGGTCCTGAGCACATATCATCCTACCCTCAAACTCAGAGCATGCTAGCTATTCTACATAAAAATTCTGATATACTGCTGCTAAACCTAAATCTTAGAAATGTATTCAATAAAATACAAGAACTCCAATGTCACTCTCTCCTTATACAACCCTAACATAACCATTCCTATAGAAACCTGGTTCAAACCATATATCTCAGACATTGAAATTACCCTTCCCCCTGCTACAATAAACTAAGGGTTGATAGACTAAAAAAAAGAGGTGGTGTTGTGGCAATAATCTTCAAAAACTCCCTCACCCTACGTGTAAACATAAGTATTAGAAATGCAAACAAGGCAGAAATGCTCCTACCTAGCCGACAACTCATAGGTTCATTAGTTCATAGGTAGGTACTAGGCTATCAGCCCAAGGGCCTACGTAAGCCTAGCCAGCAAGGTTCCATGGCTTACGCCACCCAAGAAAGTTATTTTCATGTGCCACTGTCGAGCAGAGACACAGAAGTGATCCTCGGGGTGTATTTCCTATTTCCCACCCACTCATCAAGATTTTTCTTGAAGAGTGCTAATGAAGAACTTTGCTTGACATAGATGGGTAGCTTGTTCCAGAGTATAGGAAGTCTCTGGGACAGGAATATATTCCTCCAGTGTGTCCTGTTTATAGTGGTGACAAGGTTTAGGTCCCTAGAGCGTGTAGCTTGGAGGCATTGGGATTTCTTTAGGTGTAGCATGTCCAACAGCTTTGGGTTTGACGTAGCTTTATATGTTAGGCAGAGATCACCTCGGAGTAGGCGATATGCTACAGAGTAAAGCTCGAGTTTTTTGAGACGGTCAGTATAGGGCATTAGTTTGAGGGCAGTAATCCTCTTTGTGAGGTACTTCTGTGGTCTTTCCAGCTGCTGCAGATGTCTTGTGAGGTACATTCCAAAAGGGGCATTGTACTCTATAATGGGTCTAATGAGTGTCGAGTACAGGGGAACAATGACCTCTTTTTTCCTGGATGAGAACCCTTTTATGATGAGGTGTGTCACGTACAAGGACTTCCTGACTACTGTGGCGATGTGACTATCAAAGAAGAGACTACTGTCCACCTGGGTTCCAAGGTCTCATCACGCATTCGATGTTAAGTAGATAGCTGCCTATATGGTAGTTCAAGGGTACAGAGTTTTTACCAAAGGGGATGACACTGCACTTTTTGGCATTGAGCTGGAGGCCATGGCTCTGACACCAGGTATCTGTCTCAGTGAGGCCCTTCTGTAGGATGTCCACATCATTTGGG
>NC_056743.1:346684776-346802276 GCF_019279795.1 Protopterus annectens
TAGGTATGGTGCAAAGGTAAGTGTGAGTTAAAATAAGTATATTCATGTAAACACACATCTTTCTTGTTTTGCAGGTGTTTTACAGAAGCTGGGCACTCCTTGTGACTATCCTGCAGTGAGGAGAACGAGGCTGAAGAGGGCGCTTGCTGGTTAGAGTGTTCCGTGGCTTGCCCCGCCCCTTGCCTTGGAAAGGCGTGTTGAAGGAAGCAGTGTTGTTCGCAGGTACCTGCAAAAAATCCTGAGCATCAGAGGATACATTCAATGAAGGGCGTTTAGCAGGCAAGGGCAAAGCAGACAATGGTGAAGCAGACGTGCTGGTAGTGCGAGCGGGATTGCTCGCAGAGGGAGTCGAGTTGTTCACAGTAACTTGCTGGGATATGTTGGAGTGACTAAGAGGATTAACATGCGTCGCAGAAATCATGGTGGGCAAATGCGGACGAGTGGATGGACTAGGTGACGCTGCAGAAGTGGAGTTAGTACTGCGAGCGTTCTTTCTCGCAGCATCAGCAAAAGAAGAGAAACTTCTGTTGTTATTCCAGGTACGTCGCTGGTAACCATGGCTACTGTAGTCATTTACAGACTGGGAACTGGGCAAGAGGTTGGTGCGAGATGGCGGTTGCATTCTTGAGAAAGACTGTTTTGAATTGTTAGTGGAATAAGCGTAATTGCCCTGATATTGTCTCAAGTCTCTGTTCAGTTTTCCTCTTTTTTTAACAATAAGTGCAGAAACATGTCTGTCAACACGCTGACTAATGCCACGATAAAGGTGTTCGTGTAGAATAAAGTCTCTATGCTCAAGAACCGATGTATTTAGTGTATTTATTTGTGTCTTTAATTCTCTCAGTCTTGCTCTGTTGTCATCGTTAATGATAGTTAACATTTTAACCCCAGTGTCGTTAAACAAGGCCTTTAGTGATTCAAATAAAGTAGAGTTTGTTGAAGCAATGTTAGGGAACTTGTTGAAACGTAATCCCTGTGGAACAATTTTACTGGTTATACAAGTGTCAATGTAATGAATATCATACTCGATATTCTTAAATAATTTAACAAGTCTTTCTAGTTTAAAAATGTCACTCTTACAGGAATTAAAGTCTGTGTTGTTAGTGGTAAGTTGTTCTAAACCATGAGAGATGGAATGCAGGAACGGATTGTTATCTGAAGGTGTTTGCAACAGGGAAGTAATATCAACGTAGTTTCCGTTGCCAGGCTCATGGGCTGGAGAGGCATCAGTATTAGAAGGAATAGTGAAACAATCAGGAGGCACTGGAGGAACATTAATATTATTAATAAGATCATTAGCAAGAGCTGAACCAGTGTTCAATAATGTGGTAGTGGCAGTTAAAGGTTGAACAAAGCAAGATGATGCAGACGAAGGAAGTAACACAGGTAATCCAGGTAGTTCGATGGTAGGTAATCCAGGATGTTCTGTGACAGGCAAGCCAGTGGAGGTGCTGGGAACTTGAGAAGTGTGTATTTGACCAAATAAGCTGTTGATAGTAGGTCTAGCATCTGTAGTAGTTAAGGTAGTAGTAGTTTTTGAAGCAGTATTAGCAGAAGTGCTCGAATTGATGTTTGAAGATGTGGAAGCCTGGTCAATGCAGAAAGTGGTTGTAGAACGTGAGTTGATGTATTCATTATATTTGTTCAACGCTTCTTGTGCTTTGACAGTAGTATCCTCGAGGTTATCAATGAGATCCACAAATTCTTGTGGTACATGGTGAGATGGTAAGTCCATAAAGGTAGGGCTGCAAGAGCCAGGTTCAGTGGCTGAGTGGTGATCCATAGGAGTGTAGACGGAATAAAACTACTAATATTAAAACCGTATCCAGAAGAAAAAAATTAATTAATAATATAAACTTCTGTTAAACTATAAAAATAAAGAACGGTATGAAAAAAGCACTCGGACACCAAACTGATAATTAAGCTTTCGCTCCATTTAGTTGAAAGAGCTTCTTCAGAATGATACAGAATAAACTGTCAAATGTTCAAATATGAGTGTAGAATGTTAAATACAGAGATGGCCAATAGGAATAAGATACATATTAGGCCAATAAAATAGTTACTACAACCATCAAATAAATAATTAAATTACAAGTAATGTCCAATAGCCAGTGGAGATTACAAGAGGTTTTGAATAAATGAATAACTGAATATTAAATGAGTGATAAATGAGTACTTTAAATTCAAAAAGTTAAAACTGGAAGATCAAAGGCTCAAAAAACAATGAACCAAGGTAGAGTAGGTAACAGGAGATAATGAGCTATAGAAGAAAGATAAACCTGATAATATTAAAAGGCAATACATAACATGAAAACAAACAAGTAGATGTTGCAATACATATCATTATAACCATTTAAGGGCACATTTAATGTTGACATTATCATTTCAAACTGTCCCAGAACAAACTATTGAAAAATTAATAAAGAAGTTGAAACCCACCCGTTTGGCAGTAGAAAACATTCCAGCAGAATACTTAGAATTAACAGCAGAAGCTATTTCCTTCCCCGTGACAATAATCATAAATTGATCAATATAAGAACAGTATGTCCCATTGATTTAGAAAACAGCATACATTACTCTACTACACAAAGGAGGAATTTCAACAAAATTGACAAACTACAGAGCCATAGCTATACTTTCACCACTCTCCGAAATTCTGGAAAGATGGATGTATTCTCTTCCAACTTCTTCGATAACTTTGAAATAATCTCCTCTCAACATTACACCATGGTTTTTGACCACACCACAGCACTACTACAGCTCTTCTAAGTTTCACCAACATCAAAAATAAATTCAGAGATGAAGGCAAAATAGTCTCCTCAGTCTTTCTGGACATGTCCACGGCATTCAACACTGTAACTCATGCTAGGTTATTGTCCACTTTAAAAAAACTTAGCATCAGCTCCACAGCTGTTACTTGGTTTCAAAGTTATCTATCTGATTATCAGCAAGCAGTGAAATGGAAGCAAGACCTCTCCCCACTTCTCCCAGTCATACTTGGATTCTCTCAAGGCTCAATCCTGGGTCCCCTCCTCTTCAGTATTTTCATAAATGAGCTTAATAACTGCCTCTTCTCCAGCATCTATCATCCAATATGCAGATGACTCAACCCTCATATGTGCAGCAACCACAATAAACCAACTTCAAATTGTTATGCAAAAGGCCTTCTGACATAGAAACCTGGCTAGGAAACTCACAACTCATTCTCAACCCTAATAAAACTAAACTTATGATCTTCCATCCATCTAAACCTGTTAACCTCTCATCTACCTTTTTCATCAGAGACCGTAATAAAACTCAAATTTACCCAAAACCATAAACAAAACTATTTGGAGTCATAATTGACAATAAACTAAAAGTTGACATACACATTTCAAACACAATCAAAAAAGTTCACAAGAAAATAGAAACCCGATATAGAGATACAAAATTCCTAAGAGAGACTTCTAGGATATCTATAGCTGGAACCCAGCTACTGTCCTTACTGCTCTATGCCTCCCCTATATTCACCAACCTCAAAAAATCAGAATTAAACAAATTAGAAAAAAATGTTACAATAAGACTGCTAAATTTGCTACAGATTCCACAGATTCAGCACATCACTGCCACAGTCTAAAATAAGCTCTCTTGGTTGGACTTACCCCATCTCTTGAACTACAATCAATTAATAATGGCACACAAAATAATACATGAGTGAGAAAACATATCAACTCTAAAAAATCGCCTACAACCCTACTCTAAAAATCATAATCTTCATTCATCTAACAAAGACTTGATCCTGGTTACCAAATCAACTCAGCAGGTGACTCTCTCTATTCAAACTTTGTTGCAAAAACTGCCCTCATAGTATAAGAATCACAAATAACTTCACTCAATTTAAAAAACTTCTCAAAATACATTTATATGAATCATGGCTTTGCTCATGAAATACTCCAGGATAGGCACCATCATAACCACAATTAGACCTAAATACTCCTAACACAACTATACTACCTACAAACTTATGACTTGTAGTTACTACTGCACTATAAACAATCACCTTCTTGTCTGGTTTTTCCTCCACTGAAATGTTAACAATGCTTACCAGGTTGGGTGCACCTGACAACACTTACCAGGTCAGGTGCATCTCTGTGATAATTTAGCTTCCTATTCAACTTCTATGTTTTTTGTATATACATACATTATTTATGTCATGTATATAGGACAGGTATGTCATGTTCTGTTATTTTATTTATTTATTTATTTCAGTTTGGTGACCGGGGAGGTCCACTGGGCTAAATATTCCATTTTCAGTGGAGGCCCGGGGAGAAAAGCTCCATAGCACAATGTTACAAGACATAATGATCATACAAGTAAGTACACATAAAATACAAAGATAAAATTGATTTACATACAAAGGGTTGAATTTCCAAACAGTAGATAGAATACATTCAAGTAGGTAGTCCTTCAATTAAGCAACTCGGAAGTTAGAGAAAAGTGTCCTGGAGGATGATAGGCAATAAGCATAAGGTTGGGAGTAGTTATTAGTTACATTAACAATGTATGACTAAGAGAAATTTGGAAGGTATGAAGGTTAGCCAGGAGAGAAGGAAGAGGGGAGCTTGGGAGGTATAGAGTGAAGTGTGCAGTAACATTTTCGGTGAGTATGCAGGTAGGAATGGAGTTGTGTTTTGAAGGAGTGTAGGTTGTCACAGGTCCTCAGGGTAGAGGGAAGGGCATTCCATTTTTAGCAAAGGAAAAGAAGAGTAAAAGCTGACCAGCTGGGCGCTTGGGTTTGTGGACGGAGATAAGGCCTTGGTTAGAAGATCTAAGGGGTCTGGGGGGGGGTTGAAGAATATTGGAGAGTGCGGGACAGAGGGTGGGTTGAAATATTAATTTGTGGGCTAAGACAATTTGGAGGTAGTCTAGTTGATTGGGGAGTTCAAGCCAATTTAAAGTTTGTAGGGAGGTGCAGTGATGAGAGAGGGAATTTGCCTTGGTGGCGAATTTGGAGATTTTATTGTAGCATACTTCCAGTTTGGAGGTTAGGGTAGAAGATACATTCGTAAGCAGAGGGGCTCCATATAGAAGAGATGGGAGGAGATATGTAGTGGCCAAGGTATGTCGAGTAGAGAGGGAAAGGAATTGATTATTTCTGTACAGTAGGTCGAGTTTTATATGGGTTTTCTTGATGTTAAGTTGGATATGGGTATTGAATTTTAAGTGTTCATCGATTGTGACCCCTAGGAGTTTAGCAGAGGGAACAGTGTTAATGATGGAGTTGTTAAGGCAAGAAATATGAAATGAATTTTTTTCAGTGGTGGTGGATTTTGAGTGGGTGAAAAGAATAATCTTAGTTTTGTAAGTGTTAAGTGAGTGGTGATTTTGGTGCATCCATTTTTCAGTGGTTGAGAAGGCGGTCTGAGTTAGAGTCTTGAGTTCTATAAGGTTGGAGGCATAGCAGATCAGAGTTGAGTCGTCTGCGTATTGTACAACTCTGGTATTGGGAATGGCTTTATGGAAATCGTTAATGAAGATGTTAAATAGCAGAGGGCCAAGTATGGACCCTTGGGGAACTCCTGTGGGGGTGGGAAGGAAGCTGGAGGAGGCTTGGCCCCATTCATGACTTGGGACCTGTCTGAAAAGTAGCTGGAAAACCAGGATAGAGTTTTTGGAGAGATGTTGAGGTTAGATAGATGGTTTAGTAGATGGGAGTGGGAGATGGGTATCGAAAGTTTTAGATAGATCTAAGAGAACAGATGAAACTAAGTTACCAGAGTCTCGAGCTGAGTTGACAGAATGTAAGAAGGAGAGAAGGGCGGTGTTGGTATTATGTCCAGGGCGGAAACCGTGTTGGGTAGGAGAGAGCAGCTGGTGTTTGGTTAGGAATGGCATGAGCTGCAGGCGGAGGCATTTTTCAAGAATTTTTGAGATAGTAGAGAGGATGGCTATGGGGTGGAAGTTGGAGAAGTTACAGTTTTTGCCACCTTTGTGGGGTGGAAGAATAAAAGCAGAGCGCCATAGTTTGGGTATATAGGACTTGGGAAGTGATCTATTTATCAGGATGGTGATAGGGAGAGCGATACTGTCGGAGGCAATTTTTAAGAAGGAGGAGGGGATGTTGTCAGGGGCAATGGTGCAAGGTTTGAGTTTGGAGAGAAATTTTTTTATAAGGTGGGTGGATGCAGGTTTAAGTTCAAAGATAGGGGGAGAGGGAGGTGAAGATGTAGAAACTTGGGCAGAGGGGGTGGGGGGATGTTGTTGGGGAAGGTTTTGGTTAGCTCAGCAATAGAAGAGGTGAAGAAGTTGTTGAATAGTTTGGGAATTTCTTGGTCAGATTTGCTAGTATCAGGGCAGGGGTTGTTTGTTGTACCAGGCTTAAGAAGAGAGTTAATAGAATTATTTTTTTTATTTTTTTTAGAATTCTCTTATCATGTTTTTTAAGTTAAGAATTTGACTGGAGGTTATTTCCTAGGCCTCTGCTGAAAATGGGTTCTGTCCCAGTCGGACAATCCAGGTAAACAAATGTAAAATAAATAAACTGATGCATAGTCTTGGTTTTCAGTGATGATAAATGCTCATGTTTACTGCTAGAGAATATGCCCAGGGATAAATGACGGTACTTCAATTTTTATTTCATGCATTAAGAATGCCAGTGAGAGAAAATGTTTCATTGTCATTTGAGATTTAGGGAAAAGCAGTATTAATTAGCAACTTTTATTAAATCAAACAGAAAAATATGAAAGAAACCAGTTAAACATTGCAAACAATGATGAAAAGGGTACATTTACAAAATAAGTACAGTTGCCGGCACCCTGTGTTTAATTTATGGGAATTTTAGAATGGTACTGCAGAAGCATGTTTCCTATACTTAACATTTTTTATAAAGTTTTAAGAGCCAAGTGGGTATTTAGGACAGAATTCTACAATTTCATATATCTAGGAAATTTTTATGGAACCAGTTTTCAGACAAGAGAATGTTGCTAGTACACAACAAAGTATTTTGTTTAGCCTGAAGAGGTCGTCATTTATGTGGGGATTGGTTAGCTTTGAAAAAGTAAAGGGCATTGCAGATTGACCCAGGCTAGTCAGTCCTAAGCCAGAACTCACAGACAGCATCCACACAGTCTTGCAGCAATCAATCTGCACCAGACATTCCTTGACACAAAGGAGAAGATAGCACTTTTCCCAATACTCTCAAATGAGGAGAGATGGGCACTTGTCCTAAAATAAATAAATAAATAGAACTCTGTGGACACTAGAATAAACTAACTATAGAATCTTGTAGGAAAAATGCCACAGAATCACCAATAAGTGTCCGATCACCTCTGTATTAAAAAATAAATGTTTATTCCACAGAAAATACGTATATACACTTTAGTGAAAATCATAAACGGTTAAGCGCTGTCACCCACCGGATAGTGGGCTTCATCAGAACACTGTTATTAATGCTAGTACGCCTAATATTTGAAAGTTGGCGCCAAAATACTGGCTTAATTTTAACATTTACTATTTGAATTCTTAAAGCAGTATCTGCATATAATAATTCCATTTACTAAACTCATTCATTTAATCTAAAAATATATATAATTTTAATACAAATGTTTGCAAAGTGCGCTACCTGCAAATATGTTATAAAATCTGTTGAAAAATCCATTATAAAATCAAAGTCTTCACATTCCTACAATGTTGTTAAAAATATAAAAATTTGAATGCTGATAAAAATAGAAACAACTCATCCTGCCTGTCACCCACGACGTATAAGTTAACATAAATGCATTATCACCCTACCATGTAACCCTGATGTTAAATAAAGGTATGAAAATGCATACTTGCTACACACACATACAAAATATGTGTGAAAAAGTCTCCAAAATACATGGATACTTGAAGATATGTATCCATCATAATACATTGACACCTAACACTATCCCTAATAAGATACCTATACAGATAATGGGTATGACTGATCCATACAAAGAAACTGTTTCATAGCACAAATAACAGGGTATTATAAAGTGTAGAAATGATACACTGTGTTAAAAATAATACTGTCTACCTCTCAAATGACCAAAATATGTACCACTAATAAGCATATTGTAGATAAATGAATATGTACAGAAGAATATTTATTACTTCCTAAAATGTAAACATAAAAATAAGTTATAAATACATTGTAAATATACTGTAAATCAGTTATCCTATATATATTCATAATGCTAATTAATCTCCAATATAGGCTTGCAAGAAATGTAATCATTAAGCTCAGGTGGAGTTGTTGCATCCAAATATAACTGCCACCATACTTCCTTATAGCTTAGTGCTGTCTTGTAATCACCTCCCCTGAGCAACATAATGTAGGTATAATTGATGGAGAGAACGGAATAGTTCAACACACTACAAAATGTGGAACATGTAACCAATGGAGATACATATTGGAAAAAGAACAAGTGGTTATACAGAATGTATTTAAGCCAACAGTTAGATTTATTAAAAGAAATTGTAACACAAAAATGGTAGTATATATGGCCAAGTGCAATAAATGTGCAAGTTATTATGTGGGTAAGACGGAGAGATGTTTTAAGAAATGGATTTATGAACATATGTACAACATCAGGAGGAAGGATCCCACTAATTCATTATATAGACACATTGAAAAGAAGAGAAATATGCACAAATTTAAATTTGCCATTTTGGACACCATTAGAAAAGATCCCTGGTTACTCCATCCCTCACATTTTAGTGATTATACCCAGTCCCATCCTTCAACAGACGTTTGCCACATCAACATCATCATGCCCCCCCCAACCAAATAGAACAAGCATTGTCACCCCCAGCCCAAGCCATCAAATGGCCAAGCTGATAATTTAGCATTTTAGAAACTATATGATTTGTGTCTTGTGTATAGATTAGCTACTGTATTAAAAGATGAGCAAAATTAGGGACAGAAAGGCATAAAGTACTTTGTGTCTCCATCCATTTTAGCTGATCAGGCTGTATAATGAGTTAGGAAATACACTATAAAAATTATAGTGTAAAAAATAAACTTTAAAAACATAAAAAAATAAACTTTAACCCACTCACATTCATCTCATCCCTCAAAGAATGTAACTGGCATCCTCAAAAATACCTCAGTTTTGATGACGCAGTTGAATTTTTTAATACTACCTTCCTAGGCATCCTTAATTACCATGCCCCCATAAGACTTTCCAGAATCAAAGCCCAACCCTCCCCGTGGCTACAGAAAACCACTAAGTCAGAAATGAAAAACCAGGATAAAGCCTGGGAGCACTGGCGCAAAACAAAGACCCTCTCAACTAGACAGAAATTCCTAGAACTACGCAACAGAGTCAAAAAGCTAATAAAACAGGACAAATTCCAATACTACCAGTCTGCCCTAGACTCCGCCGAACACAGCCCCAAACAATTCTGTTCCTCCATAAACTCCATCCTCCACCCAGGTAAAGTCAGTACCCCTCCTCCTAACATCCCTCACTCCTCAGAAAATATTGCTACCTCATTCAACACACACTTCACACAAACCATACTATCACTAGCTAAACAACACAACTCCCCTCCAACCCACACCTTCAACTACTAATCTCCCCACTGCCTTCTCTTTTTCTCCTGTACCTACCTCCAACATAAAAAAAACTTTAACTAAACTTAAACCCACCAAAGTAGCAGCAGACAACCTCCCAAGTGAATACCTACAAATCACAGCTGATGCTCTGGCCTACTCAGTACCCATCTTGATTAACTGATCTCTGTCAGAAAGTTATGTTCCCACACTGTGGAAAGTATCACATATAATTCCCCTCCACAAAGGCGGACCCTCCACAGAACTAACCAATTACTGCCCCATAGCTATTCTCTCTCCACTCTCCAAAATACTAGAGAGATGCATCCACTCAGGTCTCAGACTACCTCCTTACTAACAACCTCCTTTCCAATACTCAGGATGGTTTCTGACCAAACCGTAGCGCCACCACTGCCTTACTCTCCTTTACTAACACTATCCTTCAGCATAAAAACAATGGCTATCTCTCCTCTGCTACTTTCCTAGACCTATCTAAAGCATTTGACATGGTCCCACACAAACAACTTATCTCTGTCCTCAATAGCCTATCCTTCTCACAATCAGTCACCAACTGGTTTCAGAGTTACCTGTCTGACCGCCAACAATCCGTTGTATGGCAGAATGACATATCTCCCCAACTACCTGTCTCCATAGGGGTTCCCCAAGGATCCATCCTTGGACCCCTACTCTTCTCTGTTTTCACAAATCTAGCCTCTGCCACCACACATGGCACACTCATACAATACGCAGATGACTCGACCATCATCTGCTCAGCCCAGTCCCTACCCAAACTGCAAAAAGTCACACAGGAAGCCTTTTCCTCTGCTGAAACTTGGTTATCCAATGCCCAATTAATACTCAACCCAAACAAAACTAAACTACTCATCTTCCAACCCACCAAACATACTCAAGACAACTCTGACTTTAACATCACAGCAAAAGACAACACAACTATATACCCAACTGAACACACCAAATTGCTAGGAGTGGAAATAGACAAACTAAAATTTGGCATTCACATATCCATGACCATAAAAAAAGTTCACAAGAAACTAGGAGCATTATACAGAAATAAGCATCTTCTCATCAAAGCAGCAAAGATTTCAATAGCAAATTCCCACCCTATCTCCACCCTACTTTATGCCTCTCCAATATATACCAACCTAAGGCAATGCGATCTAAACAAGCTAGAGAACTGCTACAACAAAATTGCCAAATTCGCCACAGAGGCATCCTACCGTGGTCACCACTGTCTCTCACTTGCTGAGCTGGGCTGGCTTGAACTCCCTCACCTCCTTCAATGGTATCAACTCTCACTCACCCACAAACTAGTAAACCATCCACTAAATGCCCCATCCCTCCAGAATCTACTCCAACCCTTTCGCACCACCAGACCACTAAGATCCAGCAACAAAAATCACTTGCAGATCACTAAAGCCAATAACTCTGCTGGTAAAGCCCTATTCTCTTGCACCATAGCCAAATTATGGAACTCCCTCCCACCCACAATTACCTCCATACCATCATGCACCCACTTCAAAACTTTACTAAAAGTGCACCTGAAAACATGCTGGCTATGCCCTTGCAACTCCCACTCTAATATCACCCACCCCATCCAACCACTACCTTTCTTTCCACTCCACTAACTACCTTGATTATAGCAAGCTCAGATGCTGATAAGCCTAGTACTTTTACATCAGGAACTTTTTTTTTTTTATTTTTTTATTTTATTTAATTTATTTAACATTTGTTGACAGGGAAAGTCCGACTAGGTTCCACAGAGCCTGTTTTCAGCGGAGGCCCGGGAAGAAATGCTCCATATTCCAAACTTCTTATTGTAACATTTGTTAATGTCTGTTATGTCTAGTTGTCTACTGATGTACTATGTTCTTCATCTGTAAATATGTTGTAAGTAATTGCTATGTGAACTGTTAATCGCTATGTAATCCAATGTAACTACTGTCTGTTTATTTTAACTGTGGAGCTTTTCTCCCCGGGCCTCCGCTGAAAATGGACCTACGTCCAGTCGGACACTCCCGGTCAACAAATATATATAAATAAATAAATAAAAAAATAAATAAATAAATAAATAATCTGAATGCATTTTTTTGGTTGTTGTTCAAATATTTGTTAACCACCCGTCCAAATGAAATGTTAGCTGGGAATGATGCAACAAACACACCTCCAATATAAAATTGCATGGGAATTTGGGTAACTCCTTCCTAACATAAAAAGCCCTAACTGATACAATTACTTTTGAGGTCACATTTTCTCAGAGAATATTATCAGTCCCCAAATGGGCCACACAATGCCTGGGTCTTAAAGGCTTCGTGCCTTCCAGTGGATAAAAAATGTGATAGCTATGGAAATACTCTGAATTACAAAAAAAGGTATTAGGACAGTTACTGTCAACTGATCCTGTAACTGTATTGTGAGATTAATTTTAATGACTGTACAGTTTTAATTCCAAAAGTAAATCAGAAATGTGTATGCCTACTGGGGACGAACTTAAACCCTGTGCTGAAAAAGGAAAAATGTCCAACTGTAATCTATAGGTGACTATAATTAAAAATATTGAAACCCCTAAGACTAAGAGGTTTACCATCAAATGATGTATTAATCTGACCCTGTATGTAACCAGGTGCTTTTAACTGTTGTAAATCCTGTTGAATCCCCCCCCTTCTTTTACCTGTCAGCCTTCCCCTCCCATAGTTCAATTGACTTGGTGGGGTAGCAACTCGAAAATGGTTGTTTAAATATACTTTGGTTCTATTTACTAACCTTTCCAATCCACAAGATAGTGGTGGAAAGTCATCTGAATTGTCCTCAAAAGGTGTTGAATATGCTGCATCCAGTGTCTGTGGAGGATCTGGACCATATTGCCAATTAACTACTTCTCTGACCACTCCATCTACCAATCTCACCACCCCCCCACCCCCCAAAAAAAAATAAAGTCAGTATTAAATGCATCAGACAACTTAACATTTTTTGGTATTAGGTATACTTTATTAGCAGTCTACACATTTAAATCTCTTAATAGATTCTTTTAATATGGGGGAAAACCACTATCCTGTATAGTCATTAGAAGGTACTGAATTGCGATTTTGTACTAGTATGCCTTCTATTTAAAGTTAATACATACGTTTTCTAATTAGAAATACTTGAGATAATACAAGTTGTTGTTGACACAGAAATTTACATTAAGAAAACAGTAATGCAAATACAGAAACAGTTGTAGGAATTATTAGAGAAATGCTAGCAATATGTTGCTCAACATACATTTGGAGTAACAGACTAGTAAAGGAATTTGTACTGCATAATAAATGTTGTGCTACACTATGACCTAAAGTAATACTATTTTGTAGTACAGAATGAACCTTCTACAACAGTACAAAATGCACGTCACACTATTTTACATTGAGATGTGTGCAAATGGTAGAGAATGTTGGTTGGGGAAGAATTGCCTGATGTGGCAGGTAGAAGGGAAAGTTTACATCTGGTGAGGATGGGTGGAGGTGGAAAATAAAAGATGGGTGAGAAAGCTTTAGTGGAGACAAATGTGCTAAATAAGTGGAGGCAGAAAGGGGAGGCATTTAAAGCAGACCTTTTTTTTAGCGGGGTGTAGCAGTAAATTTGTTAGAGATGTCGTTGTCAGGATTAGGAAGTAGGGAGAAAGCATGAGCCTTGGTGTTTGTGCATGTGTCAGTGTGTGTGTGTCTATGTGAGAGTGAGTTTGTATTGTATCCATAATGTGCTAGGATATGTGGCTGTTGCAATGCAGTATATTCAATATCTTCATGTGGGAAGGAGGGGGAATAGTGAATCTCAAAAATCTGACAACACTGGGAGTGCTGTTGAACTTTATTGTGGAACAGATTAGGTGATTGTGTTAGTTCTAAAGCAAATATATTTGGATTGATTGAGAAGGAAGTGTTTTGGCTATTTAACAAAACTAATAATGGGTTGTAATGATTTAACACCTTCTGGTATGGTTTTCCAAATACTGGGGACCAATACAGAAAAAGCATGCTCACTACTTTTCAGGCTGGCTAGAGGAGTTCGCAAATGGGGTGCAAGAAGGGAACCTTATATTATAAGGCGGCAAAGGTCTTTCTGGAATGTTCTAAGAAGGAAAGCTTCCTTCCCATACTAGTTTGTATAAAAGGGTACAAAGAAGGAGAGGAACAGTTTGTGGAATGGACAACCATGTAGATTTTGTAAGAACATCAGTGGTGTTTAGGAAGTTTGGTTATTGAACCAGCAAATGTTTGAGGTGGTTTGTAGAGAAGAAGAAATAATAAGTGGGAAACCATAGTCAAGTTGATGGTGGAACTTCCTCACCTATTCCTTCCCTAGCTGAAAGAAACGAAGTGGAACATTTTCTGGCCCTGAAGAGTAATTGTGGTTTTAGTAACATGAATGTGATACTTAAAGAAAAAGGTCTTGTTAGATTTTTTGGACTATTTCCAGCAGTTAATTTTGGTTGTAGGAGATGGACCGTGAGCTGCAGAAGGTGAAGACTTTTTTGTGGCATTCCAAAGATCTTTTTTTGATGTTGAGTATTGCTTTGTGTCTTTTTTTGATGTTGAGTATTGCTTTGTGTCTTTTTTTGATGTTGAGTATTGCTTTGTGTCTGCTTGGCCAATAACTTAAGTCGGGTCAGTTTTAAGCTAGTGTGTACAGTACTGTAGAACTGGGAGAGGACAGGTGTCCCAGTGGAAGTTGTTGGCAAAAAAAAATGAGATAAAAAAGAAATCGATACTTGACGGACCTCTTTTGGAATGTGAGCTGAAATTAATAAAAGCTGTGGATCTTTGTCACTCTCAGTCACTCACTCACACACACACACACACACACACACACACACACACACACACACACACACACACACACACACACGACTGCTAACAATCCGATGGTTTTCCTGCTCCCTTGGGCAGTTCAAAGGGTGATATTGTACTTGAGGGCCTCATCAGATGTGCAGTGGCAAGCTCCGTCAAAAACCCGCCCCTGTGCTGTTTCATAATCGGGCACCAATGAATATGTATTCCCTCGAAGAATCCTAATACACTGTCTGGCTTTTTTTAGTTCGTGTCTTGTGTTGTCTTTGAGAACAAGTGTTTGTTTCTTATTTTAATACAAAGAAATGCATATTTAAGACATGTTTCAGAAACTTCCTTTTGTTCCAGCATCTGGCGGTCTGCAAAGAATATTTTCTTTTAAATTAAACAGTAAACTACATGGTCACTTTTGAAGAATTTTAGTTGCTCATTAGCTTAAAGAGTGTGCTTTTATTTTTAGACAAAAAAAGTCCATTTGTTTGCATTGTTTGAATGCCATGTCAATCATGGCTCATTACATATGCAGACCTGGTCGTCCTTTTGGTAAAATCTCAGTACCCATGAACTACCACATAGGTGGTAGTCTACTTAACACCGAAAGTGTGATGAGACCTTGGGACACAGGTGGACAGCAGTCTTTCCTTTGATAATCACATCGCCACAGTAGTCAGGAAATCCTTCTATGTGGCACACTTCATCAGAAAAAGGTTTCTCATCCAGGAAAAAAGAGGCCATTGTTCCCCTCTACTTGTCACTCATTAGACCCATTATAGAGTACAATGCTCCTTTTGGTATGTACCTCACAAGACATCTACAACAACTGGAAAGGCCACACAAATACCTCACAAAGAGGATTACCGGCCTCAAAGAGATGCCCTATGCAGACCGTCTCAAAAAACTGCAGCTTTACTCCATTGCATATCGCCTACTCAGAGGCAATCTCTGCCTAACACACAAAGCTATGTCAAACCCAGAGCTTTTAGACATGCTCCACTTAAAAAAATCCCAATCCCTACGAGCTACATGCTCTAGGGACCTAAACCTCATCACCACAATAAACAGAACATGCTGGAGGGATAGATTCCTGTCCCAGAGACTTCCCATACTCTGGAACAAACTACCTATCTATATTAAACAAAGCTCCTCATTAGCACTGTTCAAGAAAAATTTTGATGATAGGATGGGAGATAGGAAATTCACCCCGGGGATCACTTCTGTGGCTCTGCTCGACAGTGGCACAGGAAAATAATTTTCTTGGGTGGCGAAAGCCAGGGTACCTTTGGCTAGGCTTATATAGGCCCTAGGGCCAATAGTCTAGTACCTGCCTATGATTTAATTGGGAGATACATTTTTTTTGTTCAAAATAAAGTATATAAGCTCACTTCTTAGTCTTGTCCTGACCTAGGGTTACCACCAGTTTTCCTTTAGGCTGGGCAGTCCCTTATTTGGGCAGGTGTGTCCTTGTCGGGGAGGGGGATATGAAAATGGCAAGTGTCCTTTTTTTCTAAGTTCCCTTTATTAGTTGACTAAAGCTATTATTTTTGTATTTGAATTGCTTACCAACTAACTAAAATTCTAAAAAGAGTGGGCTTTTATTTTAACAAAAAAGCTATTATTTTTGTATCTGAAACGCTTCAAAATGTAACAAGCAACTAAAATTCTTCAAGAGTGTGCTTTTATTTTTAGCCAAAAAAATTAAATTTGTTTGCATTGTTTGAATGCCATGTCAATCATGGCTCATTACATATGCAGACTTGGTCATCAATCATTCGGGACACGCCCACTTCTGCACAAAATGCAAGGTGAGGCCTTCAAGTACAATATCTCCATTCAAAGACGTGTTCCACTCCTCTGTAATAAGATTGTCAACCCACTAAATCAAGAAATATGACCAAGAAGAATTCTGCTAACAAATGTAGCAGAGAACAATTAAATAAGAAAACAAACAATACTCTCATAATACTGATTTAGAATTAACAAGATGAAATGTTGAAAGACAACAGCATCATATATTAAGTTATGTTTGTCCTTAGCTCTTCTATTATTATTTTGATAAACATAAGTAGAGAGAACATTTCTGATGATTACCTCTATTCACTCATTTATGAAATAATCATCCATTAGTCAATGTTATACAAGAGTGAGACTTTGCTGTACGGCTTTTATACATTTCACAAGATCAGTTTCAAGCTATTTTTTTTCTTTTCTGAGAAGAACTCTAAACACGTAAAGTCCACTCAGCTAAACCAAAGGCATCCTTGATATAAAATACACACACACATGCACGCGCACACACACTGTCTCTCATCACTCGTGTTCGAACTGGGATACAAAGAAACACAAAAAGCAATTTGGAAAACAGATCTTTGTACAAACCTCATTATCCTGCTTGAATTATTATAGGGAACTCTTTATCCAAATGTTATGCAAGTGATTTTCCTGAAATTTTTAAATCCACATGTATTTATTTGTCATTTGATTAATCGGAACCAGATATTAATCAAGGAGATCAGCCTGAAGTTATTTGCATCTAAAAGGTTACATTTTCCTTTTAGTAAGTTAGTGTTTATTATGATTTATTCCATTTTAAATGGCTTCATGAAATCCCAATATAAAGAAGATAGCAAGAGTTGCTGTCTAAAGTAAATAAATTTGTGAAAAGATGTGGCGGTTCAGGCTCTTCATTATTTTATTAAAATCTTCAAAGGAAACAATTTGAGAGAGTTATCACATATGTTTAAATATAATTTATTACATTCTTCTCCAACTGAATCATATTTCTGTTATGTCCTCCATTCCAGGCCTATTACCATGGTTAAAGTGATCCATAATTGTCTTTCTTTAAAATACAATACACTTCAGAATACTTTCCCCACAGAACCACCAACTGTCTCCATTCAGGAGATGTAAACAGAGGTAATCCAGAGCACTCAAGTGAAGTCTGGTATCCCACCTGTGACCCAGATGGTGACAGGACTAACAAGAAAGAGTATAAAAGATTAGTTCAGATAAATTCACTTTAGTTAGCAGATCTAGGAGACTCTCTCTCTCTCTCCGATACCTTCACTGTGGGAGGAATAAAAAAGACACCTTGTTGAAGTTTCCAGTTGTTTATTCAGTTAAGCAGGTAGATGGAAGAATGTTCTTGTTCTAATACATTGCATTCAACAGGTCAGTTATTTAAAGGCAAACAATGTTGGGAAGCTCCATGGGAGTTGATTGGAGGAAAATCTGAAGATGGAAACCAAGGAGCCAATCCCAAAGTTTACAGGTTAGTCCCTTATTTGAATATTTTTCAAAGACCTGTGAGGGTTTACCAGCTCAGATGCCCATGGAACCTCATACTTAATTAAAAGGTTTTATTTTTAACTATTAAAAAAAAAGTATGACAACACCTTATGAGCTACAACTATAAAACTAAATTTAAGAAAACACGTTTACCTGAGCTTTAATCAGGTCCATCTAATAGAGTGGTTTCCACTTTGATAATTGAAAATGTCTGCTTTTACGAGGCTATCACCAGAGTTTATTAGTCTGTTTTGCCCACTTTTACGGGGGCTCACTATCTCCTGGCATATAATATGAAAGGTAATATTCTCGTGTACAACAAAAAAGGTTTACAGTGCCTGCTTATAAGAGGCTCATATATGTTTAGATATATGATTAATGTAACGACTTTGCATTCTTCTTCCACTTGATAAAGACGGCCCTTTTTATATGCATGGGAGGTTCTCACTTAAAACTATTCCCTTTGTCAAAATTATATTTATAGTTTATTACATAAATAACAAAAAAATTCAAGAGAGAGAATTATCAACAGTCAACTTGAAATAGATAAGTGAGAGTTAAATAACACAAACAAAATATTGTAAATAAATAAACCACAAACTACATACAATCATGCTAAGAGCCCAGTCAAGTAAACTAATGCACATTAATTGTATTCAGTTAGAAAATAAATATAACAATTTTAATGCCCCAGTATTTGAATAATAGACATAAACATAAGAAAATATTAAAGTAAATATGAATAGCTCATAAGCCCATTACAAGTCTAGGGAAAGAGGTATTGCTCTTTATAGCAGAATATAGTCAAACAATACATTCCAGAAATCAAGAAACTGAGAATGCAATCCTTGGCTAGATATTAAATACTTATGGGTCATTAAATATTTGATAGACATTTCTTTAAAACTTTTCCATGTAAGTAAAGATTTGTCTTTCCATTTCAGGGTGATATAATATTTAATAAAGGTAAATAACGTAATTAAGATTGGCATTCATAGTTTTGATGACCCTGGAAAGGGTATGTGTAGGATGGTGAACTTTCAGGAGAGGGTGGATTTTTCATAGCCCATTTTTTGTAGTTTTACCCTTAATGAGCACCATTCCAAAAATGTGAAGGAAATCAGCCTTCTGACTAGCATAATATATACAGAAAGAGGAAGTTGAAAGACATTTATTTAAGAGTTGGAGAATGATATGCATTATTTAAAATCATAAATTGCATATTAAGTTTTTTAATTGGAATAGATTTAGCTAATTGGATAGACTGGGTTATATCATAAGGTAAAACTGTAGGATTTAGATCAGACCAAAAAAAAAAAGCACTTCATTTTGGAAACAAATGGAAATTATCAGTTTGTATACCTTTGAGATCATATTTTTCTTCATTAGAAGTAGAGTCCCTAACCTTTTACATGTATTTATACTCACCATATCTAGACTGGGATCCTCCAGAAATTTAGGACACCTCTCTAATTTGTCTCAAAATAATAGTGTAACTTTTTGGAAGTTTAAAGATAGTCTCATCTCTGTGATAGACTGGCTCTTATAAAGATAAATGTCTAGTAAACTTTTTGTTTCAAGAGGAAAGGTATTTAGGTTCAGCATTTTATTATTAAGTTTAAGATTAGGATTTAGATCCAAGGGTTGCAAAATATCAAAAGCACTGGGTAAATTTGTGGTTTCAAAAAGTTTTTGCAAATTAGTTATTTTATTTTTAGGGATATGTGTAATTTGAGGTTTAGCATATTAAGGAAGGGGGAACTTTTAGATTAAAATTCAGAGTTTTAACATAGTTATAAAATAGTTCAAAAATCCAACTGAGTACAGAAAATTCACACTTGAAGGTATGAATTTTCTGCATTCAGTCAGATTTGTGAACTGTTTTTATTAAATTTCTCGAATTTACTGGCTGATCTGTTGTGTTGTTTCAAAAGTTGCTGCTTTTGGCGTGGTCTACATAGTTATAAAATAGTCTATCCAGGTCAGGACCCATTTCATCTTATCTGGATTAAAATCTGTAATTGTCAGCATTCTGTTAGAGTTGATTATGTCATAATATAGTTTAAAGTCAGGGATTCCAAGACCTCCTTTACTTTTAGTGTACAGAAGTTTTTTGTAAATGATTCTGATTGATTTAGGCAACCATATAAATTTAGAAAGTGAAGAGTGCAGCGTTTTAAAAAATGTATTATGTACTAATATATTAGAAATGTTAAGAACATATAACATTCTTGGTAGGATATTCATTTTAACAATAGTTACTTTTGCCAATAAAGAAAGACAGAGTTTATCCCATCTAAGAAGATCTTATTGGAGAGTCCCAAAATTTGGGGTTATTATTTTGATAGTATAATTATCTTGATGGAAAGATATTCCTATTGTAAGGAATGACTTACCTTAATCTCTATAGGTAAATGGTAGTTTACTAACTGGCAAGATTGATTAATTGGAAAAACTTAAAATTTCTCTTGATTTAGTTTGCAATTTGACAGTTTTGAGAAAGAATTTATAGAGTTCCAAATTTTTAATAAGTCAGTTGGGTAATGTAAAGTAAAGATTAAGGTCACCTGCAAATGCAGATAATGCAATCTTAGTATCCTACAAAGCCAGCATACGGTGAAAAGTGTTCTGATTAATAAGTAAAAATAGGGGAGTCAATGTACAGGGTATGGGGACACTGGACATCCTTGTCGAGTAACAGTTTTAATATCAATCCTGGAAGAAATGGCTTTGTTAATTTGCAAATAAGTGTGAGCATTAGAATAAAGTGCTTTTATGAATGAAAAAAAGTCTGAAGGTATAACAAAATAAGGAAGGACCAAAAATAAGTCCATGTTCAGTCTATCAAAAGCTTTAAAAACATCTATTGCCAAAGCAAATACTGAAGTACGATTTTGATTAGAAAGAGTTATCATGGCCTTGAGGGTTAATGTATGATCACATTTGTCTATGTTGTATGAATCCAGATTGATTATATGAAATGATGTAAGGGATAAGAAGTTTAAGTCTATTTGCCAAGAGCACTACAAATATTTTCATATCCAAATTAACTAAAGAAATTGGTCTATAGTTCAAGGGTTTTTTGGAGTCTGTATTTTCCTTAAGAATGAAAATTGTTTTAGCTGTGTTCAAATGAATATCAGTAGTAATATTAATTTTAATATAGTTGAATAAAAATAATAGGCTTTTTTTTCTGTGTAAAAGTTTTATAGAATTCAGACATGAGACCATCCAGCCCTGGAGCTTTGTAAGGTTTATAGTTATTTATTACCATTGCTATTTCTTGTTGGGTAAACAGAGATTAGATGGAATCTTTTTAGGCCTGACACACAAGGTGGTTCCCATTTGATGAACAGTACATGCATCCAGATAAACCAACTAGCAAAGCGCTGTCACAATTTCCCAGACCATGGAGGTTTCCACTTCCACATCCTGGACAAGCTCACTATGGGTCCACTCGAAGGAACCAAAAATATGATCCTGGAAAAAATGGAGTTGAGCTTGCAGATCAGGGCTGATGCCCACCACACCCTGTTCTAAACTCAAGCATTTCATTTAAATGTGTGCTTCTACTCGGGAGACTACACCATATACCATACAGCTAACAAACCTAACTCAGGATTTTGATATAAACTGTTAATTAACCCCAATTACTGCTGTTAATATGAAAAGGTCAATCAAGTAAACTGCATTTGTAAATCACTGCATCTACATTAGCAGGGTTTATCTGGTGAACTAGTGACCTGAAAACAACACACACACACACACACATATATATATATATATATATATATATATATATATATATATATGTGTGTGTGTGTGTGTCTCAGTATCTCTAAGAAATAAACCCACCCACCCCACCACACCCCACTACCAGCTACCCCACTGTTCAGCGGGGCATACATTCAAAAAAATTCTATAATCTGCAGTACAATTAAACTGAAAGCGTAATGACCAACTCAAACTGCTGAATTTTTACCAAACTTTTGCACTACAAGCCTACAAGCACAACCCTTTTATGCTCTTATTAGTGTTTGCATATTCTGCAGTTCACCACTTGCTGGATTTTTATACAATGGCCACAGCAAGTCCACACACAAGGTTCAAAGGTCTCAAACTTTAATCACTTTTTACTTTTTTTCTCCTACTTGGGCACATCCATGAGCTCTGTTAAAACTGAGCACTGTGACTTGTTCCCACTGTGTGCTATTTCTCTGGATGCATGTACTGTTCAAAAATGGGAATTACCTAGTGTAGCTCTAAGTGACTCCCTCCCCCGCATATAAAAAGGACCGTCTCTATCAAGAGAAAGTTACATTAATCATATTGTATGAGCCTCTTATAAGCAGGCACTGTAAACCTTTTTTGTTACACAAGAGAATATCAGCCTTTCATATTATATGTCAGGAGATAACAAACCCTGTAGAAGTGGGCACAGCCTCTCCTATTACGTGTGTTGGACTGGAAAACAGTCCGTCTGCAAATCCTGATATTTTATGACTTTCTATCTGTACGCAAGACACTCTAGTCACTGGCTGTAGTGATTTCAATGATAAATGCTACTTTGGTCTTCTTTTCGTGATCCACTATATCTGGATTACTTGCATCTATCTTTTGAACTGTTGGTGACTGGTGATCCCATGTGATGCAGACCATTTTCTATGATGTTTTGTGGCTTGTGTTTCCAGTGTTTTTCAGCAACTTCATTATGATGTTTGCACAATCCCCAGTGCAACGGTCCTGTCATATTATGTCTTTCGGTGTACAGTCCTCCTGCTATTAGTGTGTCACAGCCAGAAACAAGGTGTGCAACTGTTTCCAATTCGGTTTCAAAAAACCATTTGTCTGTTTCTCCGACATGTTTAATGGACTTTGCAAACCAATGTGTACATAGTTCACTATCCTGGGCTGCCAATATTAACCTTTCAACCTTTGGTTTAAATTTGCATTTGATCCTGATCAACATAAGGCTGTTCCAGACGTTTTCTGTACTTGCAACTATATATATGCATTTTTCACATTTCTTGTCTTCTCATCTGATCATTCACCTTATAGTCTTTATTTTGTTTTTTGGCACATTCAGTTGCTGACTGATTTAGATCTACTTTTGGTTTGATTTCCATTCCTGCCTGAAGCAGGTATGCTTCTGCTAGACTAAGAAGGGAAGTCATATTAGATTTATTCTCCTCGTGTTTCAAAACTTTCACTACATTTGGGTCTTGTGAAGTCAGAAGTCCCACGGTTGCAGATCTATACATGTAATCAATTTCAAGGACGCCCATACCTCTTTCGGAATGGGTAATATATAATCTTGGTATGCACTGATATTTATAAATCATTTGATGAGCATGACGAATCCTCCTCCTTTTCCTGTCTAATCTATCCAGCACCTTTTTGGGGCAAGTCAATCACTCCAAAACTGTAAGTTAGGACATGAATAGCAAATTGATTTATAGAGTGAACTTTGTTCCTAGATGTCAATGCTGCTTTCAGGATTAATTTATGTCTTCAAAAATATTCCTTGCTAAGTTTTATTCACATTTGTTCATGTTTTATTCTTCATCCCTCGCTCACATTCTTTTATATCATGTTCTTGTCCAAAACTGATGTTTTCTTGGTGCTGCAGCTTTTATGCCTTAAAAATTACTTTTGCACATTAATCAAAACCAAACGACATTCTTATATCATCTGAAAAAGTTTTGACTATTTCAGTTCGTCATCTGGTAAGCTATGCAGTTTTAAATTAATGACAAAGAGAAGATGAGAAGTCTTTACACAATGCTGATTTCTGGGAGCCAAATTATAGCCACGACCTAATCTGTTAAGCAGGCAGCTTAATTGGTTAAAGGCAAGGCAAAAGAGCAGCAAGTGACAGAGAGTCACCGTGGAATAACCCCCTTTGAATTTTTATCCCTGGGATAATAATTTGCCCTTTATCATGGCTTAATTGAAAAAAGTGATCTGCCACTGTTTCATGGTCAATCTAATGCAGTTGATCAGTGTAGGGTGTATGTTATACATTTTTAAGCACTCTCTTATCCATGAATATGGGATATTATCAAATGCTTTTTATAGTTATCCATGCCATACTTAGATTCTTCCCCTTTATACAGTTCTCCACTATAACTTTATTTAACGAATGATCCTTTGTTCCATATGACTTTCTTTTATTCCCCTTTTGTTCTACTGCCATAATTGAGTTTTCTTCTAAATGACTATAAACTGTCAGCAACAATTCCTGTGTATAGTTTGTATGTCATTGGAAGGCAAGTATATAATTTTTAAGGTTGCTTGCAGGTTCACACTTAAGTAGGAGCATTATTTTTCCTGTTGTTAGCCAGGTTGGTGTTTGTCTGGGGTGCTCATATAAATAGCTCTTACTCATGGCTAAATCTTTGTGCAAAGATGTTAATACTTTTAACCAGAAATTAGGTACTGCATCTGGGCATGGGGTTTTCCAATTAAAAGCTTTCAATAACTTAGTTTCAATCTCTTTGGCTGTTACTTCATCCCATTTCATATTCTGTACCTTTAAACTTCTTATTCTTTCTTTTACTTCTTCTATCCATTTAGCATCTTTATGTTCCACAGGATCTTCATACATACTTCTCCAAAATGTATCTATTTCTCCTTTTTTTTGGTGGTCTTTCAATTCCTTTTACCTTGTTTCCCAATTCTCTATAAAACTTTTTGTTTCCTCAATAAATTGCTTATTTTGCACTTTTCCTTTATATTTATCTGCGTATCTTCTAGGTTTTTCTGCCTGGGCTGAAATTTGTAGTTTATTTGTGATAGTGCGTGATAGATCCTGGTCTGTTCTAATACTGCGCATTGCTTTTATCACATCTATCTTTCCTAGTATTTTTGTTGATCTGTTCCCTCTTTTATATTATTCTAACAGTGACACTTCATGTCTTAACTGCTTTATAGATTTCTCTATTCAATACTTCCATGATAGTATTCGATTTCTCCCCTTCCTTTCCCTCACTACCCTGTGTTCTTGTGGTAGAACTTTATCAGTTATTAATTTAGCTGCACAGTAATATATCCTGTTTACTTCTGTTATATTGCATGGATCTCTATGTACAGTCCTAATTACTACATTCATTTGTTTTATCAAACTTCTGACTTTTTCGGTTTTATTGACCTTCTGCAGTCTATTTCTTTCATTGATCTTAATATGTTTATTAAATAAAACAACTCGTCTCTTATCTCATTTTCTTCTAAACTGAGGGCAGATTTTTTTGTTTTCCATTTTCTGCTGGCATTCTATATAAAGTTCTATAGCAGGCTCTTGCTACCCCCATAGTGCCTTTTTTAGGCAAGGCTCAAAAGACAAACCCAACTCCATAGGTATCACAAGGGGTAAGAAACTAAGAGTAATGCTACTCAACGCCAGAAGTCTAATCCTCAAGATGCAAGCACTCAAAACTCTCCTTAGCATGGAGAACATCGATATCTGTGCAGTAACAGAAACCTAGTTCAAGGCTCCCGAGAGCACCCCAGCACTACCAGATTATACCTCATACCATGCTTTTTGGCCCCAAAACTTGGACCGAACCAGAAAAGGAGGGGGAGTATCAATGTTCGTCAAAGATACCCACACCTCCAGGTTGGTGGCACAGCACGAAGCATCAGAGACTATCCATGTGCAACTAACAGTAGGTAAAACTGCCTTCCAGTTTATAGCCTGCTACAGACCACACTCCCAAACCCAGGAACCCCACTCGGCCTTCCTTAGAAAACTGGAAAATATGAAGGTCTCTCCAAACACCATTATATTGGGCGACTTCAACTACCCAAACATAGACTGGGAGCATTACTCTAGCTCCAACACCCTAGCCCAAAGGTTCCTAGAATTTATAAACTCAAATGCTATGGAACAACTTGTTACCACTCCCACAAGAGGGGAAAACATACTGGACCTGATCATCACCAACATGGGGACTCTATGCTCCAGACTAAAAGTGTATCCCTCACTGGTAAGATCAGACCATAAACTAATCTCACTTGATATTCACATCCCGACTCCACCCCCTGCCCAGAAAACCACAGTGATAAACTTCTCTAAAGCAAATTTCACACTCCTCAAAACCGAGGTGGAATCCTTCAAAGCCCCCGGGCCTGTGGAAAATACGGCCCAGACTGCAGAATCCTTTATAAACGCATTCTATGAACACCTTCAGGAATGCATGGATCTTGCAATCCCAAATAAAACCAAGACCCAATCCTCCAAAGGCAGATGTCCTACCTGGTGGACCCCAGCCATAAACAAACTATACAATAGGAGGAAGCTACTACATGATAGAGCAAAATCCCAAAAAGGGAAGGCATCTCTGATCAGTATTAGCAAAAAACTACGGGCACTCATAAAATCGTCTAAGGCCAGCTTCGAGAGAAAAATTGCACAGGACACCAAGGATAATCACAAGGTTTTCTTTAGTTATGTTAGGAACCTGGGTGGGAATTCCCAGATATGCTCAGAATTAGTCGAAAATGACAAAAAATACACCGAACCCACAGACATTGCCAACATCCTAGCTGACAGGTTCAGCGCAAACTTCTTCACCCCCTCCCCACCAAAAGGGCAAATATCTATCCCAGCAGAGTGCTGCCCCCCTGACATCTCAGATGCTCAAGTAAGAGCCGCCCTCTCCAAAGCAAAAAACACAGCATCAATGGGACCAGACTGTGTCCTGGGCTGCGTCCTACATGAATTCCAAGAAGAGCTAAACCCAAACATAAAACTACTGTTCAATCTCAGACTTACTACAGGATATGTACCCAAAGAGTTGTGCACAGCAACAGTGGTCCCTCTCCACAAAGGTGGTGCCTCAATGGATCCTGGAAACTATCGCCCCATAAGCCTGACTAGCTTGGTCTGCAAAGCTATGGAAAGGATCATCATGGACCTCATAAATAAAGATATTGGGGACCTACAGACACTGGATCCTACCCAGTTCGGCTTTGTTAAGGGCAGATCCTGCCTCTTAAACCTGGTCAATTTCTTTGAAACAGTCACCAAGGCCATTGATGAGGGGAAGGTAGTCCACACAGCCTACCTGGACCTCACAAAAGCCTTCGATACAATACCCCACTCTGGCATTATAGATAAGCTCACCAGCTTAAATATAAACCCCTATGTCACTAGATGGGTTGCAAACTGGCTCAAGGACAGAACCCACATGGTTAGAATTGCTGGAGCCATGTCAGACTCCAAACCAGTTACAAGTGGCATCCCACAAGGCTCAGTCCTGGGACCTCTCTTGTTCGGTATATATTTCTCGGAGGTACAGGCCAACACGGAAGGACTGTGGCTGACCAAGTTCGCAGATGACTGCAAACTGGGTGCCATAATCGACTCTCCAGCCCACACAAGTATCCTCCAAAAGGGCCTCATAGAAACAGACAACTGGTGCCAGAGCCATGGCCTCAAGCTAAACACCAAAAAGTGTATAGTCATCCCCTTTGGCAAAAACAAAGTGCCCACAAATTACCACATAGGTGGTAATCCATTAAGTACAGAAGAAGTAATTAGGGACCTCGAGACCCAAGTTGACAGCAATCTCTCATTTGACAACCACGTGGCCAAAGTGGTTAGAAGAATATTTTATATAGCCCACCTAATCATGAAGGGATTCACATCTAGATCAGGGGAGGTCATTGTGCCTCTTTACTCATCCCTCATCAGGCCCATGATTGAGTACAATGCCCCTTTTGGGATGTACCTTACCAGACACCTGCAGCAACTGGAAAGACCCCAAAAGTACCTCACCAAGAGGATCAAAGGGCTCAAACAGATGCCATATGCTGCCCGGTTAAAGAAACTCCAGCTCTACACAGTGGCATACCACCTGCTCAGAGGCGATCTGTGCCTGATGTATAAAGCCATGTCCAACCCGGAATTAATGGACATGCTGCACCTCAGAAAATCCAAATCCCATCGAGCTACGTGCTCGAGAGACTTGAACCTCAGCACTGAAATAAATAGGACATGCTGGAGGGACAGATTCATAACCCAGAGGCTCCCTTCACTCTGGAATAAAATCCCAGTCCAGGTTAGGCAGAGTCCCTCATTGACTCTCTTCAAGAGGAATCTTGATGAGTGGATGGGAGATCGTAGGTTTACCCCGGGTATCACTTCTGTGTCATTGTTAGACAGAGGCACAGTATACTAACCTCGAAAAAGGGCATAGCAAAATTAATTTAAAATGGGTGGCGAAAGCCAAACACACTCTGGCTAGGCTTATAAATGCCCTAGGGCAGATAGCCTAGTATGAACCTATGAATCATCTTCTAGCACATTCTCCTTCAATTTCATCCTGTGTCACCCATTGTTCTGTCATATGGGAACTCACTGGCTTCTCACTCCTTGACACTGACTGCATCAGAGTTTCCACAGTTTCCCATTTCTTTCTCTGCTGTTCAGCTTCAAGTGAATGTTTATACTGGTTTCCTGTGGAAAGACTCCAAAATATCTTAGACCTGGTCATTACCAACATGGGCGACTGGTGTTCCACACCAGAGGTCAATTCCTCATTGGACAGATCCGACCACAAGCTAATCATCCTAGACATCCACATCCCACCCCCAACCCCATTAGGGAAATCACCATAAAAATTTTGTCCAAAGCCAACTTCACGCTCAAGACAGAAGTGGAAAACTTCACGACACCCATGCAGACGGACAATAGAGGTATGACTGCTGAATACTAAACAAATGTACTTTATAAGCACTTACACGAGTGCATGGATCATGCTATCCCTAACAGAACCAAGATGCTATCCTCCAAAAAAAGGAAGCCAATCTGGTGGTCCCCTGCCATAAACAAACTGTACAACAGAAGGAAGAAACTGTTGCAAAAAAAGAGTAAAATCCCATGATTGGAGGAACTCCCTGGTCAGTCTCAGTAAGAAGGTGAGATCCCTTATAAAATCCTCCAAAAACTAGTTATGAAAATAAAATCACCACCGATTCTAAAGACAACCACAAAGCATTCTATAGCTATGTCAAGAATCTCAATGGCAACACTCCGATCTGCTCTGAGTTACAGCACAATGGCACCAAATATACAGAACCAACTGATATTGCCAACATTCTGGCAGATAGGTTCAGTGCTAACTTTACCCCACCTCTCACCCCCTAAGGGCCCATCTCTATACCAGAAGAATGCAAAGTTCCTGTAATCACGGCTGCACTGGTAAAAAACACACTCTCCAAAGCCAAGAACACAGCATTCATGAGACCAGACAACATCCCAGGCTGAATTCTACATGAACTGCAGAATGAACTGGCACCCCCCTAAGCACCATGTTCAGTCATAACCTCACCTCAGGCTTTGTGCCCACTAAATGGCACACAGCAACGGTTATCAGACTCCACAAAGGGGGAGCCTCCACAGACTCCAGGAACTGCCACCCCATTAGCCTAATGAGCCTGGTCTGCAAGGCCATGGAATGCATCATGGATCTTATATACATAGACATTGGTAATCTCCAAACTCTGGACCCCACCCAGTTTGGGTTTTAAAAGGCAGATCATGTCTCCTAAACCTGATAGACTTCTTTGAAGCAATCATCAAAGCCGTAGACGAGGGTAAGGTGGTTCACATTGCCTATCTAGATCTCGCAAAGGCTTTTGACAACATCCCCCACTCTGGAATTATAGATAAACTTACTAAACTAGGTATAAATCCCTATGTCACAAGATGGGTTGCCAACTGGCTCACTGACAGAACCCACACTGTGAAAGTAGCAGACTCGAAATCTGACTTCAGACCAGTGACAAGTGGAGTACCACAGGGTTCAGTCCTGGGTCCTCTCCTGTTTGCTATATACTTTTCTGAAGTACAGGCTAACAAAGAAGGTCTTTGGCTAATGAAGTTCGCAGATGACTGCAAACTAGGAGTCATAACAAACTCCTAACAATGTGGACATCCTACAAGAGGGCCTCACGGAGACAGATGCAAGGTGTCAAAGCCATGGCCTCAAGCTCAATGCCAAAAAGTGCATTGTCATCCCCTTTGGTAAAAACTCTGTACCCATGAGCTACCACATAGGTGGTAGTATACTTAACACCGAAAGTGTGATAAGAGACCTTGGGACACAGGTGGACAGTAGTCTCTCCTTTGATAAGCACATCACCACAGTAGTCAGAAAATCCTTTTATGTGGCACACCTCATCACAAAAGGTTTCTCATCCAGGAAAAAAGAAGTCATTGTTCCCCTCTACTCGTCACTCATTAGACCCATTATAGAGTACAATGCCCCTTTTGGTATGTACCTCACAAGACATCTACAACAACTGGAAAGGCCAGAGAAATACCTCACAGAGGGGATTACCAGCCTCAAACAGATGCCCTATGCAGATGGTCTCAAAAAAACTCCAGCTTTATTCAGTCACATATCGCCTACTCAGAGCCGATCTTTGCCTAACATACAAAGCTATGTCAAACCCAGATCTGTTGGACATGCTCCACTTAAAGAAATCCCAATCCCTTTAAGCTACACACTCTAGGGACCTAAACCTTGTCAACACAATAAACAGAAAATGCTGGAGGGATAGATTCCTGTCCCCGAGACTTCCCATACTCTGGAACAAACTACCTATATATATCGAACAAAGCTCCTCATTAGTACTCCAAGAAAAATCTTGATGATTGGATGAGAAATAGGAAATTCACCCCGGGGATCACCTCTGTGGCTCTGCTTGACAGGGGTGCAGGAAAATAATTTTCTTGGGTGGCAAAAGCCAGGGTACCTTTTTGGCTAGGCTTATATAGGCCCTAGGGCCAATAGCCTAGTACCTACCTATGAACCTATGAATATTTTCATGTTGTTGCTGTGTCTTTCGGCTTTTCCCGGTTAGGGGTCGCCACAGTGGAACTCCGGTCCACTAATGATTGGCAGTTGATTTTTACATGCTGAGTTGCCAGCCCTAATGCACAACCTTCAACGAAGGTACACCCATTCACGCATGTCTCCACGCAGAAGACGCTCTAGCTGAGAGTCAAACTGATCAGCGTCTTACTGTGAGGTGACAATGCTACCATATTTCCCCTTAATTTGGATATCCATTGGACTAGCCTGTTGTGCTGCTTTCTGAACTATAATGTCTACTCTGAATCCTTCACTTCACAGGTACTCCATAACCTTAGTTTCTATTTCTTTAATTTATCCGTTACTGATCTCATTTTCTATTTTCCCACTTTGTCTTATTTTTTGTATTGTAAAGTTTTCCATGTCTGGATTCCTTTGCTTGTATTTCTCTACAAATATCTTTAGTGGTGCACTTTTTGTATTGGGTAGTTTTGCTTTCTCCTTTCCATAAATATCATACCATATTAAATCTTGTGATGCCCCTGAACTGGTCCAGTAATCTAGGAGCCTCAGTTCTCACCACTGGCAACAGTGGGGAATGTACACAGTGGGAGTTTGACAAGTGCATACACAGTAAAGTGTAATTTTCCTTAATAGTACACAGAGATCACAGTCAGTCTCATACCTCTCAACTTGGAAACATCAAAAATCTGGACAAGACCCATGAAAAATAGATACAAATCTATATGCTTATTAATGTAAAATTTGCATACATAATTAGATAACCCTGCCTACTCCAATGGAATTGTGGGATACCAACTTTCAAATGCAAACTGAAGAACAGAACCAAAGTATAGAACCAGAGTCCCCCCTGCAGTGATTCCAATGTCCCATTACCTGGCTATTTCACCCCATTTACCATAAACACTAATGTGTGCATACGTCTTTACTTCTACAATGATTTGGATTTTATTTTTACATTTTACAGCACAAGAATGCACAAATACTAATAGACACACAAAGCAATACTGTCTCACAATAAAATAGACTTGGCATTAAAACTTCTCTGCCCTTGAAACACCATTGAAATCCATGCCACATCCAAAGAAAATGCATCTGGCCAGTGGTGGATAAAGATTACCTTTGAGCTGTTTTCAAATCATAGGCCCCTTGCACACAAAACAAGAAACATACATATATTCTTTGATACACCTTCCTGACTTTATTAAATTGGGTCTATATTAAAAGACCAAAGAGGTGTTTCAGCAAACACCTCTTGGTTGACACGTAATGAGCAAACACTCAAAACAGATATTTCTTTCCCTGGGAAAGAAATCTCTTGGCAATCCCCGTGTGTTCGCCCCTTTCCTCACTGTAGTGTGATCTCAGAGTTAGTATATTTAGTTAAGGGGGTGTGGGGGGGCACAGCCCCCCACATTATGTTTTAAAGTGTGCATTTGTGCTATTTTTGAGTATTCATGCTTTAGTGCATTCGCTCATTACGTGTCGACCAAGAGGTGTTCACTGAAACACCTCTTCGGTCTTTTAATAAAGAACCATTAAATTATATTCCCTGTATAATACTGCACACTTGTTAGGCTTAAGTTAGAGTTAATTTTAAATTTATTGTTTAAATATTTTTCCAGTAGGCAATGAAACAAAATGCATGAACCAATAAAGATAAAACTGCCCAATTCTGAACATCTCCATGATAATACTCTACTTCCACACACATCAAACATACATAGAATGAAAGTAATGTATGCCATAGGCATCTTGCACAGCTTCTCACACTTTTCAATTTTTTTTTTTGGGGGGGGGGCAAAAGATCGAAAACCAGGGACACATTTTAAACATTGCTTGTATAAATTTGGAAAGTTGCTTGAATAAAATGTGTTACCACCATGCGTTTCACTGCCAAGACTTGAACCCAGGACCCTGTGAACAACAATAAGAGCAACACACCACTAAGTCAAATCAGCAGTTTCCTGAAAGACAGGAAGACTGAAACTTAAATGGCTCTCATTTAGTGAATTCAGTTCTCACCATAGCTCTCAACTTCTTAACACAAAAAAAAAACTGGACAAACTCAATAATGAGGGAATACAGCCCCAAAAACAGGGACAATTTTCAAATACTGATCTTATAAAGTTAAAAAAATTGCTAGAATAAAAAGAGTTTGTGTTACCATTTATTTTCTGAAGAATACGAAGTCTGAAATTCAAATGTCTGTCAGTATTTAGTGAATTCAATCCTTCAGTGATTTTTTTAATGAGGAACAGAACAAAAATATGAGGCATAAATTCACAAGTGATGGTGACTAGGGACTGTAGGTTCTTTTTACCTGTACCCAAGGTACAGGGTTTGAGCCGGAGTACCTCTAGCCACCAGGTGTGTATGCAGTTGGGGGCATTTACACTCACTCACACACACACACACACACACACACACACACACACACACACACACACACACACACACACACACACACACACAACAAATTTAAAACAGTATCTTTAAAAGTCAAGTCCATTCTCCATGCAGCTCGCAGCAAGCAATATACTCCATTCTCACAGCAATTGTTTCCTTGTGCTTGCAGATAGATACATTCAAACAGCTGGAAATGTGTGGATGTGAGCCCTTGATCCCAATTCCAACAGGCTGATGGAGCTGACATCATTGCGCACATGATGACATCAGCTCAAAACCACAAAAAATAATTTTAAAACAAAAGCTGGAAAAAAATTCAGAAATGAACGGGTACCAGTCAGGAATCGTGGCACCCCATCATTTGGACCCCAAAACTCAGTAAAAACCAAGTAATTCAGTATGGTTGGGAGGTATCTGCAGTACCCTTCTCTGTACAAACAGTGCTTTGTGTCCATGCCCAAGCAGCTGACACACACACACTGAGATTTGATTTATATACAAACACAGACACTTGGGGAAGGCTGGCATGGGTTTACTAGCTATGCCCCCTTCTGCTAAAACTATAATGTAGCTCCAACTGCCATCAGCCAATCAGCTTCTTTAAGGCCCTTAACAAAGGGTGCCCAATCTTACTGTGTAATGTTACTATTAATCCAAATGGTAGTCTGACCAAGAGCAAGGCTGTTTAGGAGTGGCCTGTACAGTGTCACCAGATAGATATGCAAGCACCCTAAGAACTTAAATATCTCTAAATAGACCAGCCACAATTAAAAGGCTTAAATTTATTTAATAATAAGTAATAAAAGAACAAGACAATACTCAGTAAGTAAGCAGTTATGTTGGAGTTCAAAACCATATCAAATACTTAAAACGTTGTAAGACAGACTCAAATAAAAAAGAAAACATCTATGCTACCCTTTGTTATATTCCTATCTGAATCTAAAGGAGTTACTACACCTTAAAAACTTACTTAGAGCAAGGCAAGTTCAGAAGTTGGTGATGAGTGGTGTTCTTGGTAGGTGAAAGACAAAATACACTCTCTCTCTCTGACAGAGTTCTTAAATTAATATCAAATATTACTGCTGGGTTAGCTTGAAAGACATAACTTTTTGTCCATTGAGTTTCAGTTCCCAAGCTAAACTCCCATTGTCAGAAACTAACAAAATTAGCATCTCTTTCTGTGAAAAAAAATATCTCTTAGATGTTTGCAGATCCTGGAAGTCATAAAACAATAAAACACTTCTATGTCTCAAACCTAGTAATTACTTCTCTTTCAAGATGATACAAAAAACTTCCAGATCTAAACATTTGTTACTGCAGTGAAACTGAGAGATAACATATTCTGTTTATGGCCCAGTAATTATAAAAAAAAATTAATTTCAACTATTTTCTCTGAATTTTTTTCAAGTTAAACTCCTGTGTTCCAGTTTCCATTAAACATATCCATCTAAACAGTCACAATAGTGCAGGTACATTCCTGTTCTATTCTAATAAGGCATGCTGTCATTATATTTTAGCTCAATATTTTGCACATATTTCTGTATAAATCATATCAATATTCACAAATGACAATTATTTACAAAATTCCCAATAGCTGGGCTGGCAGTGTGACAAATCTCTTTCTTTTCCATGTCCATATTTCTTCTTCAGATTTCTCCTGATCTTCCTGCTTCTCCTTACTTTGGGGACTGGCTCCATCATGCTGTGATGTAATCTGTGTTAGATTTTCTCCATGAAATGCTTCACTTCGCAGGCACTCTAACTTCAACTTCTATTCCTTAACTTTTACTTTACTAATCTTTTCTACATTCTCTATTTCTGATATTTCTTATGGAGAAATTTTCCATATCTGGATGCCTTTGCTTGCATTTCTCTTCGAATATCTTTAGACCTGCCTTCATTATATTAATTTGGCTTTCTCCTTTGCATAAATATTGCACCATATCAAATGTCTCTTTTTTCCCATGTCCATGTTTCTTTTTTATACTTTTCAAAAATCTCTGGGTTTTGTTGTTTATATTTTTGCACTTCCTCAGATGCTTCTTTTTCTAAACAGATCAAAGTTTTTTGATCTATATACTGTTTTCACAAATCTGTTGTATTAATTAACACAATTTTTTATTTGAAGCTTCTGACATTTTTTATTGTGAAAGTATTTTTCTTTCCTCTAACTTCTCTCTTACTTGTTTTGTATATATTGTGTCTGAAAATTCTGGGCTTTTTGCATAATAATAACAATACATAATTTCTTTCTTATCCTCAATAGTCCATTTTATCGTCTTTATGGTTCTTCTTTGGCCTACCAGTTTTTGTGATTTTTGTTGACTACTGCTTCCTTTTACAATGGGGGGGGGGAGGGGGGCATCCTTCCCCTGGTCTGCCCCCATTGTAGGAATGATTCCATATTTCCATATTTATGAGAGTATAAGTAGGGTGATGATCACTTAGGCTGCCTGGAATGGTACATGCTGCCCTAATTTTCCTCAGTCTATTAGTAAGAATCCAGTCTAAGGTTGGTTGCCTACCAGTACTTTTGTGGGCTTTAGTAACTGATGTAACTGTGTAAAGTCAGATGTGGTATTGATATTAATTAGCTGCCAGTCTATAATTAGGTCTCCTACTATTATTGTTTCATGTTGTATAGCCAGTTTAGGATATTATCCACAGTGGTAATGTTTTTACCTGGTGGGATATATGGGTCTATATTACATTTGCGGAATCTGACATTGTCAACACGAGAATAGCGAAACTGCAGAACATCGAAGAGGTAAATGGAAATCTCCGTAAGGGGACATTTCCATTTACTTCAATGTAGTGCTGTCTCGGAGTTGGCATATAGTGTGAGGGTTTTTTTTTTTTTTTTGGAACATTCGATGTTTTAACAGTTCGATCACTAAGGGTCGACCTTTCGTGATTCGAACTGTTAAATATCCGATGTTTTAATATACACCCGGGATATATCCGGTGTTTTAATATACACCTGGGATATATACGGTTGTTAAAGTATCTTCCTACTGATTTTGAGATGTGATGCAAGAAGCTCTGCATTATTAAAATGTGGGTATCAACTGTGCATATGCAGTTATATTTAGGGAATTTTTGTAAATGATGGTTATATGCCCCCTGTCTGCTTACTTTTCCAGTCAAGCCTAATTATGCTGAAACCAGCTGGGGTACTTTCATTGTCTTTTATGTCTTTTTTCAGCCATGTTTTGTAGCTATGATTAAATCTGGGGAATATGTGGCAATATAAGCATGTATGTCCTGGATTTTATTGTATATGCTTTTAATACTGATATTTAGGAAGAGAAGGTTGGAATTGGGGGATGGGGTGGAAAGAGAAGGGGTCATTTAATACTGTGCTATTAGTTTTTTTTTTTTTTTTTGCTGGTTTGTGGGGCCTTGCTTTGGATCAATGCCTCTATTGAATTTTTGGGTGGAAAATGTATGAAGGAAAGTATGTAGCCAAATGTATTTGTGCTTTAGTTCTATTGGATTTTGCATGGTAACATACTTTTGCTGGTACAGTGTGAGTAACTCTTAGTGTAATGAGTGTGAGTTTGTAGGACTATTAGTTACAGTTATTTAGAAGGTATGGTAGTTGATAAAGAGTGCTAATATGCTGAAGCGGGATAATAATAGGGTTTGAGGCAGAGCCAGTTTTTACAATATGCACATTAGATTTTGGAGACAATATTAGTTTGCACTGTAAAACCTTACAAGAGTAGTTCTAATTACAACAACATAACTTGCAACAGATCAAGCTGGGTAATGCTGGGTAATATGCTGCTTTAAGTAAATGGGTCTGAGATGTTAATTCTAGGGCAAATGCTGTTGGGTTATGTTCTGATTGTTTTGATGCAGATAGGTTGAATGAAGTGTACAGGTGAAGTTGGGATATTTTAAATGTAGAGTAAGATATGGTGGGTGACAACTGGGACTAGGATAGGGAGCAGAGTGAACCCAAGAACAGTGAGGGTCAATGAAGTAGGGCCCACCACTGAATCAGCAAAGTAACAATGCTGAGAAAATCAATCAGTAAGCTTTGGCTATGGCAAAAGAAAAGAACGTTTCCAGAGATAACTGCATGAGTTTAACAGTGTGAAATAGAAGCTGAGGAGGGGGGGGGGGGGGACAGTAATCAAGCTCAGAAACAGTAAGCAGAGATTTACATGGGTGGTTAGGTATTCACAGAGTTAACTGCAAGATACAGTGATCAGGCAGTCCTTCACTTCAACAATACCTTTCTTAAAATACTCAACAATCTAGCACCCACAAGAAAAATAACAGCAAAAACTAGGCATACACCTTGGCTATCTAAAGATACCCTAGCACTGCTGAAGCAAAGAGACGGGGCATGGTCCACTTACCACACTACCAAAAATAACATAGACCACACAACATATCAGCATCTACGTAACCAGACTCAGAGGCAGATAAAAATAGACAAGCAAAACTATTTCCTTTCAGATCAGCAAACCCACCAATTTAACCCCAGAAAATGTTGGCAAAATATTAACAATCTTCTCAACCCAGGCTGTAACCCACCATCTCCAAGGTTTCAGACCCAATAGCTACACAATTTAATACCCTTACATTACCCTAAACCATCTCATTTTCACAGCTACAACTATTAACTGTTGAAGGCTATCTTGATTCTACACTCAGTTAGCAATGTAGACTGCATTTCTCTGTCTTGCAATTACTGTATCACACTGTTCTCACTATTAACTCATGCGGCCAGTTTTTATCACTAACTGTGCCATTTTTTGTTAAATTTGTTAATTCATTTGTTATTTATTTGTTAATTATTGTTATATAACTAATTTCTTTACAGACTTGCTTTCTACATTGTTGATTATTGTGTGTTCAATTTGATTGTTCAATACTGTATTTGTATGTATGGAGCTTTTCTCCCTGGGTCTTGGCTGAAAAATGGGCCTCATACCCAGTCGGATATTACTCAGTAAACAAACTAAACTAAAAAAATAAATAAATACTGTAGTAAAGGAAGAAATGGAGGATGGAGTAGTCTGAAAAAGAAACCAAAGCAAACAGCTGGTTATGTTTCAATGGGTGGGGGTAATAACAAGCTATGTATTTTGGACTACACAAAAACCTGGTAAACTGCCCATTATTATGGATTGTATTATATACCAGTGATATAGGCATTGTTGGGGGTTCTATGGACTCACATCCTCTAGTACAGAGTATGCAGCAGTACAGCTATCTACTTCAGGTGAGTGTTCCTGGACACTCAGCTGTCTGTACAGTCTGATTCTACAAGCTGCAAGTCTTAGCTTATGTTAACTTTACTGGATTTCTCGTACATAACTGCACACTCTTGGTTCTTTCAAGGCTGGAATTCAGACTTAGGTGATAGTTGCAGGACAGTGCCTATGCTGTCTGTGCAGTGTATTAGCTGGGACTGGCTTGGTCAGGAATGACAGAGGAGGAGTACAGATGGCTGAAAGGGATAGGAGAGGCTTAACTCAGATGTTAGACACTGTTACTGTAAATGTATTACTATGTTTGAAGAATTCAGTTTAAATTAAAAAAAAAAGTGGAAACAGGCAGTGCCTGTTACTAGGTCCAGCCTCCAAAATACATTTTGCAGATATTTGTGCACCACTGCCAAAAGGTAATTTCCGAGTTTCTTATATATGCAGGAGCTCTAATTAGAAAACTTCAACACTTCAAAAGAACAAGATACAACAGTTTATAACAGTATAGCATAGTATATCTAGCCATCAATAGTGAGGCACACTGATGTCCAGCTCACTAGGTTGAATAAGAAGGATCCGCCACATAATACACGCACTCAGTTCCCTCAACAACAGGTACTAATGTGACTCTGTCACTGTACATGTGAGTGTGAATGACCTGAGACATACATCCCTGGACTACATGAAGAGAGAGATGGGGGAGCTCTTGGATTATGTAGCCTAGGATGATATGACCCTAGCCCTGAACAGCATCCTACCATCACCCAGAATTATACCACATTAAAAGCAGAAAATGATTGATTTCAACAAATGGTTAAGTTTCTGGTGTCATTCTAAGGGGATCCAGTATCAGTCTGCCTGGGATGACATGACTGACAGACCTCGATGCTTTACCAGGGATGGCCTGCATCTGTCACCCCTGGGCTTCAGGATACTGGCCAAGGCTCTTGTCACCCCTATAGTGTCTTTTTTTAGTTGGTGTTCCAAAGACCAAAGCTACAACCAAATGCAATCTGAGGGTCATGCTGCTCAACTCTAGAATTCTAAATCTCAAAATGCACTCACTTGAAGCACTCCTTAAATTGGAGAACATCAACATTTGTGCTGTAACAGAGACCTGGTTCAAGCCAGCAGAAAGCACCCCTACACTACCAGGCTATAACTCATCCCACACCTTTCGGCCCCAGAACTTGGACTGAAGCTCCAAAGGCAGTGGTGTTTCTATATTCATAAAGGATGCACACACCTCCAGACTGGTAGCCCAACATAACACATCTGAGATACTTCATGTGCAGCTAACACTGGGTAAGACAGAGATTCAGGTCGTAGTCTGCTATAGGTCCCCAATCATGTCTCAAGAATCACATTCCACATTCCTAAGCACTCTGGGGAATATTAGGGTGCAACCTAACACTCTCATAATGGGTGACTTCAACTACCCCATTAACTAGGAAAACTACTCGTACTAATACACTTGCCCAACGTTTTCTGGAATTCATTAATTCCAATGTCCTGAACCAACTCATTCTTACCCCCACTAGAGGCAGCAACATCCTTGACCTGGTCATTACTAACATGGGTGACCATTGCTCTACACCAATAGTCAACTACTCCCTGGTTAGATCTGACCACAAACTAATCACCTTGAAAATCCACCACCTCCCCCCGCAAAGGTAACCACTATGAAAAACTTCAAAGCTAACTTTGGGCTCCTAAAACAGAGGTGGCTAACTTCACGGCACCTATGTAAATGGAGAATAGTTGCATGACCGCTGAATCATACACCAAAGCACTGTACGAACACATACAGAAATGCATGGATCTCGGCATACCCAATAGAACCAAGATGCTCTCCTCCAAAATAGCAAAAGAGGAAGCCAATCTGCTGGTCCCCTGCCATAACCAAACTCTACAACAGAAGGAGGAAACTGATGCAGAATAAGGTGAAGTCCCAAGACTGGAAAAACTCCCTTATCAGCCTCAACAAAGAGTTGAGATCCCTCATCAAATCCTCTAAAGCTAGCTATGAATACAGAATTGCAGCAAACAGTAAAGACAACCACTAGGCCTTCTATAGTTATGTAAAGAATCCCCACGGTAATACCCAGACTTGCTGTGAGCTACTGCACAATTATACCTCCTATACCGAGCCAACCGATATTGCCAATATACTGGCCAACAGATTCAGTACCAGTTTTACCCCTCTCTCTTCCCAAAAGGACCAGTCACAATACCAGTAGACTGCCAGGCACCCAGTATTACTGTGGCACAGGTTAAAACAGCACTGTCCAAGGCCAAGAATACAGCTTCTATGGTACCTGACAATATCCCTGGTTGTGTTCTATATGAACTACAGCGTGAACTGGCACCTCACCCATGTGCCCTGTTCAATCACAGCCTCTCCTCAGGCTTTGTCCCTACCGAATGCTACTACTACAGTCATCCCTCTGAACAAAAGAGGAGTGACTACAGACCCTGGCAACTATCACCCCATTAGTCTGATGAGTCTGATATGCAAAGCTATGGAGCACATCATCATGGACCTAATAAACAAGGATATAGGGACTCTCCAAAATCTGGATTCCACACAGTTTGGTTTTGTGGAGAGTAGATCATGCCTGCTCAACTTGGTCAACTTGTTCGAATCAGTCACCAGAGCTGTGGATGAAGGCAAGGTGGTTCATACAGCCTACCTTGATTTGGCCAAAGCCTTTGATACCATTCCCCACTCAGGAATCATAGAAAAACTCACTAAGCTAGGCATCAATCCCTATATCACTAGGTGGGTTGCAAACTGGGTCACAGGTAGAACCCACAGTTTGAAAGTAGCCGACTCCAAGTCAGACTGCCGACCAGTCACGAGTGGAGTCCCACAGGGTTCAGTCCTGGGTCCTCTCATTTGGTATCTACTTCTCTGAAGTCCAGGCCAACATGAAGGGACTCTGGCTGACAAAGTTCACAGATGATTGCAAGATGGGAGCATTATTAACTCCCCATGTGATGCTGACATCCTACAGAAAGGCCTCACTGAGACCAACGACTGGTGTCAGAACCATGGCCTTAATTTCAATGTCAAAAAATGTGTTGTCATTCCCTTTGGGAAAAACCCAGTTCCCATGAATTACCACATTGATGGTAGACCACTGAACACAGAAGTTGTGATAAGAGAACTGGGAACACAGGTTGACAGCAACCTCTCTTTTGACCACCACATTGCCACTGTGGTCAGAAAGTCCTTCTATGTGGCACATCTCATTACTAAGGGGTTTGCATCAAGGAAGAAATAGGTCATTGTCTCCCTCTACTCTTCCCTCATTGGCCAATAGAGTACAATGCTCCATTTGGCATTTACCTCACTATACACCTGCAACAATTGGAGAGGCCGCAAAAGTACCTCACAAAGAGGATCCTAGGCCTTAAACATCTGTCCTGTATGGACAGACTCAAAAACTCTAACTATTCTTTATCTCATATCGCCTACATAGAGGCGAGCTCTGCTTGACTTACAAAGCCATGTCTGACCCCGCTCTGTTAGAAATGCTACATCTAAAGAAATCCCAATCCCTCCACACCACACACTCCAGAGACCTCACCCTCATTACCACAAACAACAGAGGTTCATAACCCAAAGACTGCCCGGGCTATGGAATAGACTTCCCATACATGTCAAGAAGAGCACCTCAATGGCCCTTTTCAAGAGAAATCTTGATGCGTGGATGGGAAATAGAAAATTCATCCCAGGCATCACTCCAGTGGCTTTACTTGACAGAGGCACTGGGAACTAAGGATGGGTGGAACAATGCCAGGGTAATTCTATGGGTTCAGCTTGTAAAGGCTCCAGGGCCATTAGCCTAATACACACCTATAAACCTATGAATCATGTCTGTTGCATCAAACTGGCTTTAAACCCTATCTGTCCTTAGAAATGTGTACATCATCATCTGAGGTCTACAACTGACTCTTGGCTATGAACATAAAATATTGGCTTTAAAAAGTTCAGAACTATGATCAATGTGAACAGACTGCAGAATACAAGGGACAACTATTTACTTATAAAGCCATGAGTTTTTTAAGCTAACAGCTTTTTTTTTAACCAACAGCCTCTTAAACCACTGAGTTCTTAGTTTTAAAAAAATTACTTCTATTAAAGGAATTTTAACGTCATTGTGGTGGTGAAGTGTGGTTTTACTGTCTACAGTTATTCATAGGTAGGTACTAGGCTATTGGCCCTGGGGCCTATACAAGCCCAGCCAAAAAGGTACTCTTGTCTTTTGCCACCCAAGAAAATTATTTTCCTGTGCCACTGTCGAGCAGAGCCACAGAGATGATCCCCGGGGTGAATTTCTTATTTCCCATCCAATCATCAAGATTTTTCTTGAAGAGTGCTAATGAGGAGCTTTGTTTGATATAGATAGGTAATTTATTCCAGAGTATGGGAAGTCTCTGGGACAGGAATCTATCCCTCTGGCATGTTCTGTTTATTGTGGTGACAAGGTTTAGGTCCCTAGAGTGTGTAGCTCGGAGGGATTGGGATTTCTTTAAGTGGTGCATGTCCAACAGCTCTGGGTTTGACATAGCTTTGTATGTTAAGCAAAGATCACCTCTCCTCCTTCTACATCACCTTCAGCAGTTACCAGGTACCTCTCTGATAAGTTCTTAACTTATGTCTTTTCTGCTATGCACCTTTGCTCGCATACCACTGTGGTTGTAAACATTAATTAATTTTGGTTGCTCATTATCAGACAACTCATTGAAAACTATATATATGATGTTGTTATAATCAAAAATATATATGACTTTTGAATCTATCAACAAATGTTAAACTAAAGATAGTATTTAACAACTATCCCAAAGTAAAGATCCACAATGATTTCCCCTAAAAGGCTACATTGTCCCAGTCTTAAGTAACGAATGACAGCTAGTCCAAAATTGTGAAATACGTGTCTTCTCATGCATACAATTTCTTGTACAAAATAAAGTAACTACAACTCCATCAAGATTCTGAAAGTATCATATTATGAACTTTTATAAATAAGCAAACTAAACAGTTGAAATGCTGATTGAGTATATGAAGAGAATGCAACCTTATTGACCAGAAACATTTCAATTCAACTGAAGGAACATTTTTATGTATACGAATAGCTGCTGTGAGCACACCACAACATGCATATTTAATACTTCCAATTTAAATGTTTGTTGCAGAGAATACATTTCAAGCAACTTCTATCCTCTTTCCGTTCTTTTTCATTATAATACATATGAAGTATGCAGCTTCGTTTTACCCCTAAAACTATAATTATATAATAAAAGTGGAGCAACTGAGATACCAAGTATATTGGTGCATTCTTACAAGCCTGGATCAAACATTTTAAGTGAAAGCTTTTAACTTTAACAGTGAAAACTACTTGTATTTTTGCATTTCATCTTATGCTTATCTTTACAAATGTGCTACAAACGCAAGTCTTCATTAATGTCATTTACGTAGTAAATGCATTAAGGCAGTAAAGTAAGATAACCTACTACAAACTTACAACAAACATCTCAAACCATATCTATGGGGAGAAGCTAAGCTATGCTGTTAAAAAAATTTTCTGCATGCTGGTATATAAATCCATTCCATTATAATGCTTATCGACTTATTTATTCAATTTATTGACATTCAGCAGTGATGTCTGACTGGATATTTTTATTTATTTTCAGCACTGACCTGTTGAGAAAAGCTCCACAAATAGCAGACCAGAAAATACAGCAGTAAAATCTGATAATCCAGGACATTATGTTGTAAATCCATAGATTAATATAATTATTAATACGCATATGACATGTATTATTACAAGTATACCATCATTAAAGCAATACACATATAGCATGTGTAACAATACAAGTATACCATCATTAAAGCAATGCACATGTTAATACGCATATGACATGTATTATTACAAGTATACCATCATTAAAACAATACACATATGGCATGTGTAACAATACATGTATACCATCATTAAAACAATGCACATATGACATGTATAATAATACAGGTACACCATCATTAAAACAATACACATACGACATGTGTAACAATTCAGGTACACAATCATTAAAACAATGCACATACAACAGGTCTAGTAATACTGGTATATCATCATTAAAACAATACACGTATGACATGTGTAATTCAGGTATACCAACATTAAAACAATACACATATGACATGCATAAAACCTGTATACCATCATTAAAACAATACACATACGACATGTATAAGAATACAGGTACACCATCATTAAAACAATACACATACGACATGTATAAGAATACAGGTACACCATCATTAAAACAATACACATACGACATGTATAAGAATACAGGTACACCATCATTAAAACAATGCCCATAAGACATGCATAATAATACAGGTACACTATCATTAAAGCAATAGAGATATGACATTTATAATAATACAGGTATATCATTAAAACAATACACATATGACATAACAATACAGGTGTACCATCATTAAAACAATACACATACATGTGCAATAATGCGGGTACACTATTAAAGCAATACACATATGACATGCATAATAATACAGGTACACCATCATTAAGGCAATGCACATGACATGTATAATACAGGTATGCCATCAATAAAACAGTACATATATGGAATGTTTAATAATACAGGTATGTCATCATTAAAATAATACACATGCGATGTGTATAATACAGGCAATACCATCATTAAATCAATACACATATGACATAACAATACAGGTGTACCATCATTAAAACAATACACATGACATGTATAATACAGGTATACCATCATTAAAACAAAATAAATAGAATAGCATGCAACATTGAAATGTACTGATATGGCAGAAGTTTGATTGTTTTTACTAACTCACAAAACAAATGTCAGAGTGAAACATTCATACAGGAGATGAAGAGAATGAGAGGAAGGGGTGAGAACAATATTTGTTAGATGTAATAAGTGAAGTAGATATGGGAGACAGCAGAAGTGATCAGAAAAAGCGAGATTAAGAGTGAGGGGAATAAAAACATCGAAAAGGAGAGAGAGGATGTATAGGAATTAGAGGTGAAGGAGCAGGATGTGTATAGGAATCAGAGGTGAAGGAGCAGAATGTGTATAGGGATTAGAGGCAATGGAGCCAGATGTGTATAGGAATCAGAGGTGAAGGAGCAGGATGTGTATAGGGATTAGAGGCAATGGAGCAGGATGTGTATAGGAATTAGAGGTGAAGGAGCAGGATGTGTATAGGAATTAGAGGCCAAGGAGCAGGATGTGTATAGGGATTAGAGGCGAAGGAGCAGGATGTGTATAGGAATTAGAGGCGATGGAGCAGGATGTGTATAGGAATTAGAGGTGATGGAGCAGGATGTGTATAGGAATTAGAGGCGATGGAGCAGGATGTGTATAGGAATTAGAGGTGAAGGAGCAGGATGTGTATAGGAATTAGAGGCCAAGGAGCAGGATGTGTATAGGGATTAGAGGCGAAGGAGCAGGATGTGTATAGGAATTAGAGGTGAAGGAGCAGGATGTGTATAGGAATTAGAAGTGAAGGAGCAGGATGTGTATAGGAATTAGAAGCGAAGGAGCAGGATGTGTATAGGAATTAGAGGCGACAGAGCAGGATGTGTATAGGAATTAGAGGTGAAGGAGCAGGATGTGTGTATAGGAATTAGAGGCATAGGAGCAGGATGTGTATAGGAATTAGAGGAGAAGGAGCAGGATGTGTATAGGAATTAGAGGTGAAGGAGCAGGATGCGTATAGGAATTAGAGGCATAGGAGCAGGATGTGTATAGGAATCAGAGGTAAAGGAGCAGGATGTGTATAGGGATTAGAGGCATAGGAGCAGGATGTGTATAAGAATTAGAGGCATAGGAGCAGGATGTGTATAGGAATTAGAGGTGAAGGAGCAGGATGTGTATAGGAATTAGAGGCAATGGAGCAGGATGTGTATAGGAATTAGAGGCGATGGAGCAGGATGTGTATAGGAATTAGAGGCGATGGAGCAAGCTGTGTATAGGAATTAGAGGCGATGGAGCAGGATTTGTATAGGAATTAGAGGTGAAGGAGCAGGATGTGTATAGGAATTAGAGGCAAAGGAGCAGGATGTGTATAGGGATTAGAGGTGAAGGAGCAGGATGTGTATAGGAATTAGAGGCGATGGAGCAGGATGTGTATAGGAATTAGAGGTGATGGAGCAGGATGTGTATAGGAATTAGAGGCGATGGAGCAGGATGTGTATAGGAATTAGAGGCCAAGGAGCAGGAGCAGGATGTGTATAGGGATTAGAGGTGACGGAGCAGGATGAGGTGAAGGAGCAGGATGTGTATAGGAATTAGAGGCGAAGGAGCAGCATGTGTATAGGAATTAGAAGTGAAGGAGCAGGATGTGTATAGGAATTAGAAGCGAAGGAGCAGGATGTGTATAGGAATTAGAGGCAACGGAGCAGGATGTGTATAGGAATTAGAGGCGACAGAGCAGGATGTGTATAGGAATTAGAGGTGAAGGAGCAGGATGTGTGTATAGGAATTAGAGGCATAGGAGCAGGATGTGTATAGGAATTAGAGGCAAAGGAGCAGGATGTGTATAGGAATTAGAGGCGAAGGAGCAGGATGTGTATAGGAATTAGAGGCCAAGGAGCAGGATGTGTATAGGAATTAGAGGTGAAGGAGCAGGATGTGTATAGGAATCAGAGGCGATGGAGCAGGATGTGTATAGGAATCAGAGGCGAAGGAGCAGGATGTGTATAGGGATTAGAGGCATAGCAGCAGGATGTGTATAGGAATTAGTGATGAAGGAGAAGGATGTGTATAGGAATTAGAGGCGATGGAGCAGGATGTGTATAGGAATTAGAGGCGATGGAGCAGGATGTGTATAGGAATTAGAGGCGATGGAGCAGGATGTGTATAGGAATTAGAGGCGACGGAGCAGGATGTGTATAGGAATTAGAGGTGACGGAGCAGGATGTGTATAGGAATTAGAGGTGAAGGAGCAGGATATGTATAGGAATTAGAGGCCAAGGAGCAGGATGTGTATAGGAATTAGAGGCAATGGAGCAGGATGTGTATAGGAATTAGAGGCATAGGAGCAGGATGTGTATAGGAATTAGAGGTGAAGGAGCAGGATGTGTATAGGAATTAGAGGTGAAGGAGCAGGATGTCTATAGGAATTAGAGGCAAAGGAGCAGGATGTCTATAGGAATTAGAGGCAAAGGAGCAGGATGTGGATAGGAATCAGAGGCGAAGGAGCAGGATGTGTATAGGGATTAGAGGCATAGCAGCAGGATGTGTATAGGAATTAGTGGTGAAGGAGAAGGATGTGTATAGGAATTAGAGGCGACGGAGCAGGATGTGTATAGGAATTAGAGGTGAAGGAGCAGGATGTGTATAGGAATTAGAGGTGAAGGAGCAGGATGTGTATAGGAATTAGAGGTGAAGGAGCAGGATGTGTATAGGAATTAGAGGCATAGGAGCAGGATGTGTATAGGAATCAGAGGTGAAGGAGCAGGATGTGTATAGGGATTAGAGGCATAGGAGCAGGATGTGTATAGGAATTAGAGGTGAAGGAGCAGGATGTGTATAGGAATTAGAGGTGAAGGAGCAGGATGTGTATAGGAATTAGAGGTGAAGGAGCAGGATGTGTATAGGAATTAGAGGCCAAGGAGCAGGATGTGTATAGGGATTAGAGGCAATGGAGCAGGATGTGTATAGGAATTAGAGGCATAGGAGCAGGATGTGTATAGGAATTAGAGGTGACGGAGCAGGATGTGTATAGGAATTAGAGGTGAAGGAGCAGGATGTGTATAGGAATTAGAGGCGATGGAGCAGGATGTGTATAGGAATTAGAGGCGATGGAGCAGGATGTGTATAGGAATTAGAGGTGAAGGAGCAGGATGTGTGTATAGGAATTAGAGGCATAGGAGCAGGATGTGTATAGGAATTAGAGGCAAGGAGCAGGATGTGTATAGGAATTAGAGGCGAAGGAGCAGGATGTGTATAGGAATTAGAGGAGCAGGATGTGTATAGGAATTAGAGGTGAAGGAGCAGGATGTGTATAGGAATTAGAGGCGATGGAGCAGGATGTGTATAGGAATTAGAGGTGAAGGAGCAGGATGTGTATAGCGATTAGAGGCATAGCAGCAGGATGTGTATAGGAATTAGTGATGAAGGAGAAGGATGTGTATAGGAATTAGAGGCGATGGAGCAGGATGTGTATAGGAATTAGAGGTGATGGAGCAGGATGTGTATAGGAATTAGAGGAGCAGGATGTGTATAGGAATTAGAGGTGACGGAGCAGGATGTGTATAGGAATTAGAGGTGAAGGAGCAGGATATGTATAGGAATTAGAGGCCAAGGAGCAGGATGTGTATAGGAATTAGAAGCAATGGAGCAGGATGTGTATAGGAATTAGAGGCATAGGAGCAGGATGTGTATAGAAATTAGAGGTGAAGGAGCAGGATGTGTATAGGAATTAGAGGTGAAGGAGCAGGATGTCTATAGGAATTAGAGGCAAGCAGGATGTCTATAGGAATTAGAGGAGGAGCAGGATGTGTATAGGAATCAGAGGCGAAGGAGCAGGATGTGTATAGGGATTAGAGGCATAGCAGCAGGATGTGTATAGGAATTAGTGGTGAAGGAGAAGGATGTGTATAGGAATTAGAGGCGATGGAGCAGGATGTGTATAGGAATTAGAGGTGAAGGAGCAGGATGTGTATAGGAATTAGAGGCCAAGGAGCAGGATGTGTATAAGAATTAGAGGTGAAGGAGCAGGATGTGTATAGGAATCAGAGGCAACGGAGCAGGATGTGTATAGGAATCAGAGGAGAAGGAGCAGGATGTGTATAGGGATTAGAGGCATAGCAGTAGGATGTGTATAGGAATTAGAGGCGACAAAGCAGGATGTGTATAGGAATTAGAGGTGAACAGGATGTGTATAGGAATTAGAGGTGAAGGAGCAGGATATGTATAGGAATTAGAGGCCAAGGAGCAGGATGTGTATAGGAATTAGAGGCAATGGAGCAGGATGTGTATAGGAATTAGAGGCATAGGAGCAGGATGTGTATAGGAATTATAGGTGAAGGAGCAGGATGTGTATAGGAATTAGAGGTGAAGGAGCAGGATGTCTATAGGAATTAGAGGCGATGGAGCAGGATGTGTATAGGAATTAGAGGCAAAGGAGCAGGATGTGTATAGGAATTAGAGGCAACGGAGCAGGATGTGTATAGGAATTAGAGGCGAGAGCAGGATGTGTATAGGAATTAGAGGCCATGGAGCAGGATGGAGCAGGATGTGTATAGGAATTAGAGGAGATGGAGCAGGATGTGTATAGGAATTAGAGGTGAAGGAGCAGGATGTGTATAGGAATTAGAGGCGATGGAGCAGGATGTGTATAGGAATTAGAGGTGACGGAGCAGGATGTGTATAGGAATTAGAGGCAATGGAGCAGGATGTGTATAGGAATTAGAGGTGAAGGAGCAGGATGTGTATAGGAATTAGAGGTGAAGGAGCAGGATGTGTATAGGAATTAGAGGTGAAGGAGCAGGATGCGTATAGGAATTAGAGGCAAAGGAGCTGAAATTTTAGCAAGGAGTGGAGTAAGTGCAAAGCCAGGAGTCATGAATGCGATTTATTGCCCTGATTAGTGAAGTAATCATATTTTAGACTTTAGCTACACTGCATGAGTACAGGCTTTGACCACAGCTTTTATAAGGCTTGCAGATGTCAAGTAGATTTTTGTCAGAAGATCAAAGCTGACAATTTGGGATGCCATGGTGAATTGTACTTATAACCAGGCAAGAAGCAGGGGCGGCTCGTGGCATAGGGCTGCCGGACTGCAGCCCCCTCAAAAATAAAAAAGAGAAAGAAAAATGAAAATAAAAAAAAATTTCAAAATTCAATTCGCGCATGCGCAGTAGTCCCGACTACTGTTGGTCTATGCGCATGCTCAAGGCAGTCTGGCCGTCCCCATAGGGGGACACAAGGAGACGTCTGTGCACTTTTACAGTGCACAGACTCGCCAGGATTATGGGTCGCGTCCGGACTGCAAGAGCAGCAGCAGGGACTCGGGACAGAGCATTAGGGATCTCGGGAAGGAGCATTAGGATCTCGTGGCAGGAGCTTAGTGCATTAGGATCTCTGGGGGTGTGTTTCAGTGTGCATGCCTCAGGCTTGAACCCTGTACCCTGTATGCAGGTGTTAAAGACTTGAGTTCCCTACCCACCACCATTTGTAACAAAATTTCAGATTTTTGCCTCATATTCGATCTGATCTGTTCCTCATAATATCTGTGGTTTGTAAATGTTGCAATGCTTGATATTTGATGGTGTAGTAGTAGCATTGTTGCTTCACAGCTGCAGGTTCTTGGGTTTGATTCTTGGCTGGGGTTCCTTCTTTGTGGAGTCTGTATCTTCTCCCTGTGTTTGTGTGGGTTTGCTTTTGTGTCCTCCCATGTTACAAAGACATGTCTGCATTATTTCTTCCTGGGCCTCTGCTGAAAATTGTTTATTTGTTCCAAGTCAGACTGTCCTGATTAAAAAATGTTAAATAAAATTGACAGGCATTTGAATTTCAGACTTAAGGGTTTCTGAATGCTTAATGCCTTGCATATTTGATGGTGCAGTGGTAGTATTGTTGCCTCACAGCTATAGGTTTTCTGGTTTGATTCTTGGTTGGGGTGGCTTCTGTGTGGAGTCTGCATCTCCTCCATGTGTTTGTGTGGATTTGCTCTGGTGCCCTGCCATTTTACAAAGACGTGTCTGCAGTTTTAATCCCTGCTGAAAATTGGTTTTGTTCTCTCCGCAGTAAAATTGACAGACATTTGAATTTCAGACTTCAGGTTTCTGAATGCTTAATTCCTTGCATAATTGATGGTGCGGTGGTAGTATTGTTACCTCACAGCTATAGGTTTTCTGGTTTGATTCTTGGTTGGGGTGGCTTCTGTGTGGAGTCTGCATCTCCTGCCTGTGTTTGTGTGGATTTGCTCTGGTGCCCTGCCATTTTACAAAGATGTGTCTGCAGTTTTAATCCCTACGTCTCTGCTGAAAATTATTTTTGTTCTGTCCGCAGTAAAATTGACAGGCATTTGAATTTCAGACTGCAGGTTTCTGAATGTTTAATTCCTTGCATAATTGATGGTGCAGTGATAGTATTGTTGCCTCACAGCTATAGGTTTTCTGGTTTGATTCTTGGTTGGGGTGGCTTCTGTCTGCATCTCCTCCCTGTATTTGTGTGGATTTGCTCTGGTGCCCTGCCATTTTACAAAGACGTGTCTGCAGTATTAATCCCTGAGTCTCTGCTGAAAATCGTTTTTGTTCTGTCCGCAGTAAAATTGACCGGCATTTGAATTTCAGACTTCAGGTTTCTGAATGTTTAACTCTTTGCAGATTTGATGGTGCAGTGGTAGTATTGTTGCCTCACAGCTATAGGTTTTCTGGTTTGATTCTTGGTCAGGGTGGCTTCTGTGTGGAGTCTGCATCTCCTCCCTGTGTTTGTGTGGATTTGCTCTGGTGCCCTGCCATTTTACAAAGACGTGTCTGCAGTATTAATCCCTGCGTCTCTGCTGAAAACTGTTTTTGTTCTGTCCGCAGTAAAATTGACCGGCATTTGAATTTCAGACTTCAGGTTTCTGAATGTTTAATTCCTTGCAGATTTGATGGTGCAGTAGTAGTATTGTTGCCTCACAGCTGTAGGCTTTCTGGTTTGATTCTTGGTTGGGGTGGCTTCTGTGTGGAGTCTGCATCTCCTCCTTGTGTGGATTTGCTCTGGTGCCCTGCCATTTTACAAAGACGTGTCTGCAGTATTAATCCCTGCATCTCTGCTGAAAACTGTTTTTGTTCTGTCCGCAGTAAAATTGACCGGCATTTGAATTTCAGACTTCAGGTTTCTGAATGTTTAGATCCTTGCAGATTTGATGGTGCAGTGGTAGTATTGTTGCCTCACAGCTATAGGTTTTCTGGTTTGATTCTTGGTTGGGGTGGCTTCTGTGTGGAGTCTGCATCTCCTCCCTGTGTTTGTGTGGATTTGCTCTGGTGCCCTGCCATTTTACAAAGACGTGTCTGCAGTATTAATCCCTGCGTCTCTGCTGAAAATTGTTTTTGTTCTGTCCGCGGTAAAATTGAACGGCATTTGAATTTCAGACTTCAGGTTTCTGAATGTTTAATTCCTTGCAGATTTGATGGTGCAGTGGTAGTATTGTTGCCTCACAGCTATAGGTTTTCTGGTTTGATTCTTGGTTGGGGTGGCTTCTGTGTGGAGTCTGCATCTCCTCCCTGTGTTTGTGTGGATTTGCTCTGGTGCCCTGCCATTTTACAAAGACGTGTCTGCAGTATTAATCCCTCGTCTCTGCTGAAAATTGTTTTTGTTCTGTCCGCAGTAAAATTGACCGGCATTTGAATTTCAAACTTCATGTTCTTCAGAATACATAGTAGCACAACCTTTTTTTCTAGCAATTTTCTAAGTTTATAAGATGGATATTTTAAATTTGTCCCTATTTTTGGGACTGTATTCCCCCATTATTGGCTTTGTCCAGGTTTTTGTGCTAAGGTTGACAGCTATGGCAAGAACTGAATTCACTGAATATGGACTGTAGAATTGTGCATATTTACTGATAAAGGTGCACTGTAGAATTGTGCATATTTACTGATAATGGTGGACTGTAGAATTGTGCATATTTACTAATAATGGTGGACTGTGGAATTGTGCATATTTACTAATAATGGTGGAATGTAGAATTGTGTATATTTACTAATAATGGTGGACTGTGGAAGTCTGAGTAGACTTTTTTATGAAAAATGTTCTCAACTGGGCAGTTTTGCCATTATGGGTGCATATGTTTTGTTTCATTGCTTACTGGAAAAATGTTCAAAACAAATTTAAAACACCCTCTAACAAGTGTACTGTATTGTACAAGGAATATAATTTTAGTACAATGAGGAAGGTGTATCAAAGAGCACATGTATGTTTCATATGCAGGGCCTATGATTCGAAAACAGCCCAAAATTAATCTTTATCTGCCACTGGCAAAATGTATTTTCTTTGAATGTGGGTTTCAATGCTGTTTCAATGAATGTGAGTTTCAAGGGCAGAGAAGTTTTAATGCTAAGTTTCATTGTGAGACTGCATTGCTTTGTTTAACAGATGACTTAATGTTTGTGCTGTAAAATACAAAATAAAACTTTCAAATGAAGTCCAACTCATCATTGAAGTAAAGCAGTATGCACATTAGTGTTTATGGTAAATGGAGTGAAATAGCCAAGTAATGGCTCATTGGAATGGCTGCAGAGGCTCCATTCAACCATTATTTTGTCAGGGGGTGGGCAGCAAACTCAGACAGGCCCAGCTGAACTATACCTCCCAACTGTCCAGATTTTCAAAGAATGAATAGATTTTTGCTTCTTATTTTTGGTTTGTTGTTCATAAAATTTGTAGTTTTAATTCCTAAATGATTTGCCAGAAGTCACTAAATAATTTTCAGACTTCATAACCTTCATAAAAAGGATGTGTATAGGAATCAGAGGAGAAGGAGCAGGATGTGTATAGGGATTAGAGGCATAGCAGTAGGATGTGTATAGGAATTAGAGGCGACAAAGCAGGATGTGTATAGGAATTAGAGGTGACGGAGCAGGATGTGTATAGGAATTAGAGGTGAAGGAGCAGGATATGTATAGGAATTAGAGGCCAAGGAGCAGGATGTGTATAGGAATTAGAGGCAATGGAGCAGGATGTGTATAGGAATTAGAGGCATAGGAGCAGGATGTGTATAGGAATTATAGGTGAAGGAGCAGGATGTGTATAGGAATTAGAGGTGAAGGAGCAGGATGTCTATAGGAATTAGAGGCGATGGAGCAGGATGTGTATAGGAATTAGAGGCAAAGGAGCAGGATGTGTATAGGAATTAGAGGCAACGGAGGAGGGTGTGCATAGGAATTAGAAGCGAAGGAGCAGGATGTGTATAGGAATTAGAGGTGACGGAGCAGGATGTGTATAGGAATTAGAGGCCATGGAGCAGGATGTGTATAGGAATTAGAGGCAATGGAGCAGGATGTGTATAGGAATTAGAGGCAATGGAGCAGGATGTGTATAGGAATTAGAGGCATAGGAGCAGGATATGTATAGGAATTATAGGTGAAGGAGCAGGATGTGTATAGGAATTAGAGGTGAAGGAGCAGGATGTCTATAGGAATTAGAGGTGAAGGAGCAGGATGTCTATAGGAATTAGAGGCGACGGAGCAGGATGTGTATAGGAATTAGAGGCGACGGAGCAGGATGTGTATAGGAATTAGAGGCGACAGAGGAGGGTGTGTATAGGAATTAGAAGTGAAGGAGCAGGATGTGTATAGGAATTAGAAGCGAAGGAGCAGGATGTGTATAGGAATTAGAGGCGACGGAGCAGGATGTGTATAGGAATTAGAGGTGACGGAGCAGGATGTGTATAGGAATTAGAGGCAATGGAGCAGGATGTGTATAGGAATTAGAGGTGAAGGAGCAGGATGTGTATAGGAATTAGAGGTGAAGGAGCAGGATGTGTATAGGAATTAGAGGTGAAGGAGCAGGATGCGTATAGGAATTAGAGGCAAAGGAGCTGAAATTTTAGCAAGGAGTGGAGTAAGTGCAAAGCCAGGAGTCATGAATGCGATTTATTGCCCTGATTAGTGAAGTAATCATATTTTAGACTTTAGCTACACTGCATGAGTACAGGCTTTGACCACAGCTTTTATAAGGCTTGCAGATGTCAAGTAGATTTTTGTCAGAAGATCAAAGCTGACAATTTGGGATGCCATGGTGAATTGTACTTATAACCAGGCAAGAAGCAGGGGCGGCTCGTGGCATAGGGCTGCCGGACTGCAGCCCCCTCAAAAATAAAAAAGAGAAAGAAAAATGAAAAATAAAAAAAAAAATATTTTTCAAAATTCACAGACTTCGCGCATGCGCAGTAGTCCCGACTACTGTCGGTCTATGTGCATGCTCAAGGCAGTCCGGCCGTCCCCATAGGGGGACACAAGGAGATGTCTGTGCCCTTTTACAGAGCACAGACTCACCAGGATTATGGGTCGCGTCCGGACTGCAAGAGCAGCAGCAGGGACTCGGGACAGAGCATTAGGGATCTCGTCGGGAAGGAGCATGTTTATTTGTGTATGGAGCAGGAGCATTAGGATCTGTGGTGCATGTTTAGTTTTGTGTGTTTGGTGCTTAGGCTTTGCTGGGGGGGGGGTGTGTGTGTGTGTGTGTGTGAAAAGGTGCTGCCTTATGTGTATGTGGAATGCCTCAGGCTTGAACCCTGTACCCTGTATGCAGGTGTTAAAGACTTGAGTTCCCTACCCACCACCATTTGTAAAAAAATTTCAGATTTTTGCCTCATATTCGATCTGATCTGTTCCTCATAATATCTGTGGTTTGTAAATGTTGCAATGCTTGATATTTGATGGTGTAGTAGTAGCATTGTTGCCTCACAGCTGCAGGTTCTTGGGTTTGATTCTTGGCTGGGGTTCTGTATCTTCTCCCTGTGTTTGTGTGGGTTTGCTTTTGTGTCCTCCCATGTTACAAAGACATGTCTGCATTATTTCTTCCTGGGCCTCTGCTGAAAATTGTTTATTTGTTCCAAGTCAGACTGTCCTGATTAAAAATGTTAAATAAAATTGACAGGCATTTGAATTTCAGACTTAAGGGTTTCTGAATGTTTAATTCCTTGCATATTTGATGGTGCAGTGGTAGTATTGTTGCCTCACAGCTATAGGTTTTCTGGTTTGATTCTTGGTTGGGGTGGCTTCTGTGTGGAGTCTGCATCTCCTCCCTGTGTTTGTGTGGATTTGTTCTGGTGCCCTGCCATTTTACAAAGGCGTGTCTGCAGTTTTAATCCCTGCTGAAAATTGGTTTTGTTCTGTCTGCAGTAAAATTGACAGGCATTTGAATTTCAGACTTCAGGTTTCTGAATGTTTAATTCCTTGCATAATTGATGGTGCGGTGGTAGTATTGTTGCCTCACAGCTATAGGTTTTCTGGTTTGATTCTTGGTTGGGGTGGCTTCTGTGTGGAGTCTGCATCTCCTGCCTGTGTTTGTGTGGATTTGCTCTGGTGCCCTGCCATTTTACAAAGATGTGTCTGCAGTTTTAATCCCTGCGTCTCTGCTGAAAATTGTTTTTGTTCTGTCCGCAGTAAAATTGACAGGCATTTGAATTTCAGACTGCAGGTTTCTGAATGTTTAATTCCTTGCATAATTGATGGTGCAGTGATAGTATTGTTGCCTCACAGCTATAGGTTTTCTGGTTTGATTCTTGGTTGGGGTGGCTTCTGTCTGCATCTCCTCCCTGTATTTGTGTGGATTTGCTCTGGTGCCCTGCCATTTTACAAAGACGTGTCTGCAGTTTTAATCCCTGCGTCTCTGCTGAAAATTGTTTTTGTTCTGTCCATGATAAAATTGACAGGCATTTGAATTTCAGACTGCAGGTTTCTGAATGTTTAACTCCTTGCAGATTTGATGGTGCAGTGGTAGTATTGTTGCCTCGCAGCTATAGGTTTTCTGGTTTGATTCTTGGTTGGGGTGGCTTCTGTGTGGAGTCTGCATCTCCTCCCTGTGTTTGTGTGGATTTGCTCTGGTGCCCTGCCATTTTACAAAGATGTGTCTGCAGTATTAATCCCTGTGTCTCTGCTGAAAATCGTTTTTGTTCTGTCCGCAGTAAAATTGACCGGCATTTGAATTTCAGACTTCAGGTTTCTGAATGTTTAATTCCTTGCAGATTTGATGGTGCAGTAGTAGTATTGTTGCCTCACAGCTATAGGCTTTCTGGTTTGATTCTTGGTTGGGGTGGCTTCTGTGTGGAGTCTGCATCTCCTCCCTGTGTTTGTGTGGATTTGCTCTGGTGCCCTGCCATTTTACAAAGACGTGTCTGCAGTATTAATCCCTGCGTCTCTGCTGAAAATTGTTTTTGTTCTGTCCGCAGTAAAATTGACCGGCATTTGAATTTCAAACTTCATGTTCTTCAGAATACATAGTAGCACAACCTTTTTTCTAGCAATTTTCTAAGTTTATAAGATGAATATTTTAAATTTGTCCCTATTTTTGGGACTGTATTCCCCATTATTGGCTTTGTCCAGGTTTTGTGCTAAGGTTGACAGCTATGGCAAGAACTGAATTCACTGAATATGGACTGTAGAATTGTGCATATTTACTGATAAAGGTGCACTGTAGAATTGTGCATATTTACTGATAATGGTGGACTGTAGAATTGTGCATATTTACTAATAATGGTGGACTGTGGAATTGTGCATATTTACTAATAATGGTGGACTGTAGAATTGTGTATATTTACTAATAATGGTGGACTGTGGAAGTCTGAGTAGACTTTTTTATGATAAATGTTCTCAACTGGGCAGTTCTGCCATTATGGGTGCATATATTTTGTTTCATTGCTTACTGGAAAAATGTTCAAAACAAATTTAAAACACCCTCTAACAAGTGTACTGTATTGTACAAGGAATATAATTTTAGTACAATGAGGAAGGTGTATCAAAGAGCACATGTATGTTTCATATGCAAGGGGCCTATGATTCGAAAACAGCCCAAAATTAATCTTTATCTGCCACTGGCAAAATGTATTTTCTTTGAATGTGGGTTTCAATGCTGTTTCAATGAATGTGAGTTTCAAGGGCAGAGAAGTTTTAATGCTAAGTTTTCATTGTGAGACTGCATTGCTTTGTTTAACAGATGACTTAATGTTTGTGCTGTAAAATACAAAATAAAACTTTCAAATGAAGTCCAACTCATCATTGAAGTAAAGCAGTATGCACATTAGTGTTTATGGTAAATGGAGTGAAATAGCCAAGTAATGGCTCATTGGAATGGCTGCAGAGGCTCCATTCAACCATTATTTTGTCAGGGGGGGGCAGCAAACTCAGACAGGCCCAGCTGAACTATACCTCCCAACTGTCCAAATTTTCAAAGAATGAATAGATTTTTGCTTCTTATTTTTGGTTTGTTGTTCATAAAATTTGTAGTTTTAATTCCTAAATGATTTGCCAGAAGTCACTAAATAATTTTCAGACTTCATAACCTTCATAAAAATGTATGTTAAAGTAAGAGCCGTTCTATCAACTGTCTCAATTTATACAAGAGCAATTTTTAGTACTGTTTATATGTGCCCCCAATATATTTGGCCTTGTTCAGATTTACTGCATTAACAGGTTGAGAGGTACATGCAAATAAATTGCTTTATAGAATTAGGCATAGCCAACCTCTCAACTGTCCCCAATTTTTGGCTCAAAATGTTGCTCTTCCCCTAATAATCCCTCCACAAAATAGCAATTTTGGAAGAAAACATGGAGGGTTTACAATTAAGAAATAACTGTAATAATCAAAGTTATAGATTACTTGAAATGCATGTAGATTCTTTTATTTTGTCAGCTGCTCAAGGTAGCAGTACTAATATTAAAGTGTCCCTTCTTTGACAGGTAGCAGCTGTATTGTGTGTCTATTTTATATTTTTGCATCACATTTTTGGTCCATTTTTCATAAAATTGTGTTTTTGGCAAATTAGTGACAAATCACTAAAGACTGAAGTTAGAAAATTACAGACATTTGAGTTTCAGATTTTATACCCTTCAGAAAATTCATACTAATGCAAGACCTATTCTATTATCTTTCTAAGTTTATTAGAGCAATATTTAAAAATTGTCCTTATTGTTGTGCCTTTGTCCCACTTCTGTGTATGGCTTTGTCCAGATTTCTTGCTCTTGAGGTTGAGAGGTATGACAAATGTGTCAGGGCCATCACAGTCAGCCAGAGAGACTTCAAATTGTGACATGCTTGTTGCACCCCACTCCCCCATGTAGTGACTCTGGATGTGTCCAAGCAAGGCAAGGAGTAGTTGTATCTACCTTGGATGGGGAGGACACACTGCATAAGTACTACAGTGGCTTTTCATCTGTCCTTGATTTTGCAGAATGGTCTGGTTTCTGTCATATTTTTGTACTGTTGATTTATGCTTATTACTCAGATTTAAGCTTATTACTCAAAGTGCCTGTTGCTCTGTGTTTAAGTAGCAATGCTTTAATGACCATAAGGTAAGCTTGTCTGACATCGTAAGATGCAAGTAAGCTTTAATAAGCATACTGTTAAAGAATTCCCAACATTGAAAGCCTTTCTGTTGTTGCCATGCAGAGAATACTTGACTAGATAATGTATAAGCCTTGGGTATTAAAGGACAGGATTCCATTATTTTAAAAAGCTCATTACACTTGTTGGAGACTTCCAGTCATCTCTACAGACTTTACCCGTAAACTAAACAGAATGCCAATCATGTGTGGTCCATAACCTGTACAGTAATCCTTTAAGCAATGTATCTTGAGCTTGTTTCTTGTTTGCTTTTCATTTTATACTTTTATCATGTTTTCCCCATGAAACAAGTTGTCAGGCAGCAGGTCTTTTTGGATAAGAAACATTTTTACAAGTGGGGGCATCACATAGATTTCTACTTTCAGCATGTTACTTGGTACTTTAATAAAGCTGAATATATTATAATTAGGACTGCAGTGCAAGGAGAAGTGGTTTGAGTTGAGTGCTGCTGGTTTTTCTTATACTTGATTTTGACTGGCATTCCAGTAATGTATTTAAAAAGTAATTTATTTTTTCATGCCTCACAACCTTTTGTTTCCATCTAGATATTAAGTAAGCTGTCATGCAGCCAATGCATTGAAATATTTTTATTCTTCTACACTTATTTTTGTCTTGATTGGACTTTCATAGTGATGGTTTGCCACCCAGGGCAGCGTATTTAATTAAAGTTAGTTTTTTGTGGTTTTGTGTATAGCTCCTCCCCTTTATGGTTTTTCACACCCCTTCCCTTTGACCCCACCCATTCAGCGTCTCCTGCAGCCCCCCTGTGATTTGAAGTCACCAGCCGCCACTGGCAAGAAGTGGGATTAAATAGAATTTTGTGTGTTAACAGAAGTTGGGTATAATTTAGTTCTGTCAGAAACAGAAGGATTTAAATGACTGCTTTGGGGAGGTGAGGAAATTGTAGTTGTGAGAACAGAAGAGGAGAAAGTCGACAGTCTGTGAGGAGAGAAAGTAATGGAAGGTATCAGAGTAGTTAAGGCAGTGAAGAGCATTTACTTGTGTGCAGAAGTTAGAGTTGGGGATAAAAATCTGTACGAGTTGTGGTGTTAGGGAGAGTTGGGAGTGATAAGACTAGATAGTACGAGTGAGACAGACAGAGCCAGTCCAAGAGAGCAGGCAATGAGTTACATAAGAAGTGAGACAGAGTGATAAGAATCAGAGAAAGGAGTTTGCAGTGCCGAGCATGAATAAAAATAAGGTGGCAAAGTTTAAAAGGGAGAGGAGCTGGTGTGAAGTCAGGAATAAAAGAGAAGTAGATCAGGTAAAGTTGTTCAGAGGAGCTGATAGCAGGTTTGGAAAGGAAGAGGAGAGATTTTAGATTGGAAGGGAGGAGAGTGCAGAGGTGCAAAGGGAAGGAAGGGTGGGTATTTACTGGGCAGTCAGAGAGTGACAAAGAGGGGGAAAGAATGTCAAAAATACTATGGTGGATGCTCTAGTAACAAAATAGGAGTGAGTGAGTAGGGAGGTGAATAGCAACAGTACTGCAATGGATGGCATGGGGTGGATGAACATCTGCAAACTGTCTTGGAGGGTTTATGATGTCATTAAAAAGTGGGAGGAGAGCAGCTGGAATAAACGTATGGATCTGGGTGGTGGTTGGGGAATCGGGAGTAGGGCACAGACAAAGCTTGCCACACATCCCAAGTCAGTCCGTGCCTGCTCAAACTCAGTTATTCTGCACACCCAGCCCAACAAAGGTAAACAAATGGCTGGAGGTAGAGATTGCTGTGGTGGTGACAGGACAAAAACTAAAAGTGAAGGTAAACCAATGAAAACTAGCAATAAAGCATTCTCTGCAAAATAGTAGTAGTAAACTAGAATGATGCATCAGCGGGTGCTCAAGGATTCTCAAATATAAAAGCAGACAACACAGAGGGAAGGCAATGGTAGTAAGACTACAGGGGAACGAAGCGCCCCTGTCGATACAGCCGTGGCTGCAGCAGTCTTCTGGAACTCTGTGAAACAGGATACATTAAAGAGCTACTATGATTTACAGTATATAGAGCAGTAAAGGGGCAGACAGGGGTAAATTGCAGGTGTTTGTGAATTCTGGTGTGTGACTTTTCCATTCACCGTTGTGTGCATGTGTGTCATGTTTCCAACTGAAGATGAGAGTTTTAAGAGAAAGAAATAAGAAAAACTGCATACTCGTCCCATTTCATGCCCTTTTCTTTTGTCTTGTAGAAGTCATGCACAGCCAGTAGAAATCCCTGAAGAGAAATCCTTAATCAGTTCAAAAGTATCGGTGTCGTTGTACATTATCACTGACAAGGAATGTTATCAAGGCCCTTCCTTCATTCCAGCCACAAGGATTCCCTGCAATTCTATCTCTCATTTATGTCCTGTAAGGATAATGACATAATGTATTGTGTTGAGATGAATAACCCATGTGCAGGCATGGCAAATAAGTGACACACTGAAAGTAAATCATGAAAGCAACACATCGCTCTACTGTTTTATAATATGTGAATGGAGATGTTTTGAATGACCTCGTATGGCTAACCATCTCAGGTTTGATGAAGTTCAATTGTTCAGTTGTTGAAGTAGGGACAGTGCAGTGGTAGCATTGCCACCTCACAGCAAGAGGTTCTCCAGTTAGATTCTTGTCTGGGGTGCCTTCTGTGCAGATTCTGCATGTCCTCCCTGCATTCATGTGGGTTTCCTCTCGCATTACAAATACATGCATCTGGAGCATTTCTCCCCAGGCCTCCATTGAAAAATGGCCTCTTTCCATGTCAGACTTTCCCGGTAAACAAATGTTAAATAAATAAAGTTTAGACCAATACAAGAAAGCATCAAATTAATTAACAGTGCTCATCAGATGACACCACAATGAATTGCCCACCTATAGTAAATTTATTTCAACAAAAACAAACATTATAAACAGTATCTGTTTCGGGTTGCATTGATAAGATGAAGGAATACTTAAACTAGGTCCACAGAGAATAAACCACTTCTTAACACTCTGATAATTTTTAAAGGAAAACCCACCTTCTCGTACAGTTTAACTCAGCTTTTAGGTTGCTTTTCTCCATATAATATGGTACCATTTATTGTGTAGATATCAGAAACATGTACTTTATGAAACTTTCATTTCCTTGCCTTGAAATCAAAGAGAGGGAAAGACCACTCGCTTTTTTTTTTTTAAGCTTAACTTGTCACATACTTCAAGTAATTTGTCTACACTTGCATGGCATACCACAGAGAGAGAAATCTGTAGTCGGATACCACTGACAATCTTATAACCCAGCCATGTGGATGCACAAGTACCTGTACCAAATGGCTAGACAGAGGGACCGAGCTGAGAAAGATGTGCAGCAGGTTAGAGTGATAAAGGATAATGAAGGGAGGACACACTCACAAGTGAAGAGTGCATGTTGAGCAGATGGAGAGAGTAATTTGAGGGGCTGAAGAAAGAAGACAATGAGACAGCCATGCTAGGCATTGGTGACTCAATTGAGAGGTGCACTGATGTCCCCCTCACCAGGCTCAACAAGGAGAAAGTCATGGTCAGTTGTCTGTCAGGTGCCAGAATCCACCACATCATGCATGCACTTAAGTCTCTCCACAACAGGTACAATTATGACTCTGTCATTGTTCATGTTAGTGTGAATGACTTAAGACATGCCTCCATAGACTATATGAAGATAGACATGATTGAGCTCTCAGAGTATGTATCCCAGGCAGGTATGACCCTAGCCCTAAGCAGCATTCTACCTTCACCAAGAATGATACCACAATACCAACAAAAAATAATTAACTTCAACAATTGGCTTAGTTGCTGGTGTCTTTCCAAGGGTATCCAGTATCCGTCTGCCTGGGATGACATGGTTGACAGGCCTGGATGCTTTGCCAGAGATGGCCTCCACCTATCAGTCCTGGAATTCCGGATCCTGGCTAAGGCTCGTTTCCCCATTATGCCTTTTTTAGGCTTTGTCCCAAAGACAAATCTTCCAACATAAAAGATCTGCCAAAAAGCAAATTGAAGGTCATGCTGCTTAGTGCTAGGAGCCTTAACCTGAAAATACACTCTCTGGAGGCTCTCCTCAAACTGCAAGATGTCGATGTCTGTGAGGTCATGGAAACTTGGTTCAGGACTGCAGAGAGCACCCATGCCTTAACCGGCTATACCTCATTTCACACATTCCGACCCCAAAATGAGGTCGGGAAGACCAAGGGTGGTGGAGTCTCTATCTTCATTAAGGACAGGCACAGCTCCAGACTGTTTGCCAGCATGATGCACTGGAATTACTTCAGGTGCAACTGACAGTTGGCAAGACACCCATCCAACATATAGCCAGCTATAGAGCCCCCTGCATGACTCAGGATACCCACTCCTCCTTCCTGGACCTACTTAACTCCATAAAGGTACCCCCTAACACCCTGAACCTTGGTGACTTCAACTACTCACCACAGAAAGGGCGAACTATTCTTGCACTAATGCACTCACCCAACAATTCCGTGGCTTCATCAATTCTAATGCACTAGACCAGCTTGTCTTATCCCCCCAAGGGGAGATAACATTCTAGACTTGGTTCTCATCAACATGGGTGACAGCTGCACCACTCCCATAGTAAATTCTTTCCTGGTGAAATGAGATCATTGGTTTGCCTCATTCAAAGTTTCTATCCCACCCACCCGCCAAAGCCGTAACAAGGCTAAAACCTTTTCAAAAGCTGATTACAACCTTCTAAGGGATGGTACCAGTAGCTTCACACCACTGCCCCTCTCAGAGGATGTAGACAACTATGCTAAACAGTACGCCAATGCAGTATACAAGCACCTGTACAACTGCATGGACTCAGCCATACCCAATATTACTAAAACCTGCTCCTCAGGGAAACACATACCTGTCTGGTGGACATCCCCTATCAACAGCCTTTACAACAAAAGGTAGAAACTGTTGTCCAAGGGTAAAAAGGAACAAATTCCAAATTGGAAAATCTGACTCAAGAAGCAAATCAGATCACTAGGGAAAACCTCCAAAGCCAATTATGAATTGAAACTAGCCTCCAAAACAAAGGCAAACCACAAAGCCTTCTTCAGTTACATCAGGGACCTCCATGGCAAAGCCCAGGTTTTTTTCCGAAGTAGTACTTAATGGTACCCACTTACACTGAGCCTGTTGACTTAGCCAACCTGCTAGCAGATACGTTCAGAACAAACTGCACCCCCCATCCCCCCAAAGGTCAATTTGACATCCCTGATACTTGTCCCGCACGTCACATCTCCATAGATTAAGTGTTAAAAGCCCTATCCAAGGCAAAGAACACAGCTTCCATGGGACCTGATAGTATCCCAGGCTGTATTCTGCACCATCTCCAGCAAGAGCTAGCTTTGCCATTGAGCACCCTATTCAACCACAGCCTAAGTACAGGCTTCATTCCAAAAGAGTAGAGAACTACCACTGTCATCCCCTTGTACAAAGATGGTGTCACTACTGACCCTAGAAACTATCGCCCCATTAGTTTGACAAGTCTGATCTGTAAAGCCATGGAGCATATTAATATGGATCTCATAAACAAGAACATAAGCAATCTCTAAGCACTTGACCCCACCCAGTTCGGATTCGTCAAGAGCAGATCTTGCCTTTGGACCAAGGTGACTTCTTTGAGACTGTCACCAAGGTCCTGGATGAGGGAAAGTCAGTACAAAGAGCTTACCTCGACTTGGTCAAGGCTTTTGACACAATCCCTCACTTGGGCATCATCAAAAAGATAACACAACTTGAGGTAAATCCCTAGCTCATCAGGTGGGTGGCCAACTGGCTCACCAATAGGACCCACAAGGTCAAAACAGGCACCTCAACCTCCAACAGCAGACCTGCCACTAGTGGTGTTCCCGAGGGATCTGTCCTGGGACCCCTACTGTTTGTCATCTACTTCTCATAGGTCCAGGCAAAGACAAAAGCCCTGTGACAAACCAAGTTTGCAGACAACTGCAAGTTGGGTGCTGTCATTGATTCCCTAGATAATGTTAACATACTGCAAGAGGGTCTAACAGCAACTAATGATTGGCGCCAAAGTTATGACCTTAAGTTAAATGCAAAAAAAGTATCATCATGCTATTCAGCAAAAACATGGCCCATACTGATTACCACCTCAACGGCAACCCCCTAAGCACACAACCTGTGGTGATAGACTTGTGTACTCAGGTTGATGATAATCTCACAATCAACCATCGTGTAGCAGCAGTGGTCAGAAAAGCCTTTTACATGGTTCATCTCATAAGTAAAGGGACTGCATCCAGAAAAAAGGAGATTATTACACCTCTGTACTCCTCTCACATTAGGCCAATAACTGAGTATAATGCCAAGTTTGGTATGTAGCTCTCCAAACACCTGCACCAACTGGGAAGTCCACAGAAATACATCACAAAGAAAATCCATAGCCTCCAACACCTGTCGCATGCAGAGGGGATACAATCACTATCACTCTACTTGGTATCGTACAGATTGCTCAGAGGTGATCTGTGTCTCGCCTACTAGGCAATCTAGGACCCTGCCCCACTAGAGATGCTTCATATCTGTATGTCTAACTCGTCGTACATTGCCCACTCAAAAGGCCTAAATCTAATATGAGACATCAACAAAACTTGCTGGAGAGACAGATTTGTGCTCCAGAGGCTGCACCATCTTTGGAAAAGACTTCCTATAGATGTCAGAGTACCTTGCTGACCCTCTTCAAGCGCAACATTGATGAGTGGATGGGAAACCACAAATTTATCCCAGGAGTTCCACATGTCCCTCATTGACAGGGGTGACAGATGCTGGCTGAGGTTTCTTTTTTGGAGATAAACTCTTGGCTAGGCTTGTAAGGGCCCCATGACCATTAGGCTTGTAACTCCTATGATCCTATGAGAGAGAGAAGGTTGGATGATGTGGGGATAGTGAATCAGGAAGTGCAATGGGTTAGCAAGGAGGAAGTAAGAACAGCTATGAAGAGGATGAAGAATGGAAAGGCCATTGGTCCAGATGACATACCTGTGGAAGCATGGAGGTATTTATGATTGATTGCAGTGGAGTTTTTAACCAGATTAACTAAATCTAGGAAAGTGAAAGGATGCCTGAGAAGTGGAGAAGTGTACTGGTACCAATTTCTTAAGAATACGGGTGATGTGCAGAGCTGTAGTAACTACAGAGGGATAAAATTGATCAGCCACAGCATGAAGTTATGAGAAAGAGTAGTGGAAGCAAGGTTAAGAAGGGGAGGTGATTAGTGAGCAACAGTATGGTTGCATGCCAAGAAAGGGCACTACAAATGCAATGTTTTCTCTGAGGGTATTGATGGAGAAGTATATAGAAGTTCAGAAGGAGTTGCATTGTGTCTTTGTGGAGTTAGAGAAAGCATATGACAAGGTGCCTAGAGAGGAATTGTGGTATTGTATGAGGAAGTCAGGAGTGGCAGAGAAGTATGCGAGAGTGGTACAAGATATATACGAGTGCAGTGGGACAGTGGTGAGGTCTTGCAGTAGGAGTGATGGATGCGTTCAAGGTGGAGGTGTGATTACACCAAAGATCAGATCTGAGCCCTTTATTATTTGCAATGGTGATGGACAGGTTGACAGATGAGATCAGACATGAGTCCCTGTGGACTATGATGCTTCCAGATGACAATGTAATCTGTAGTGATAGTAGGGAACAGTTTGAGGAGACCCCACAGAGGTGGAAATATGCTTTAGAGAGGAGAGGAATGAAGGTCAGCAGGACTAAGACAGAATATATGTGTGTGAATGAGAGGAAGGATAGAGGAATGGTGAGGATGCAGGGAGTACAGGTGGCGAAGGTGGATGAGTTTAAGTACTTGGGATCAACTGTTCAGAGTAATGGTGAGTGTGGAAGAGACGTGAAGAAGAGAGTACAGGCAGGGTGGAATGGGTGGAGAAGACTGTCAGGAGTGATTTGTGACAGACGAGTACCTGTAAGAGTGAAAGGGAAGGTCTACAAGAGGCTAGTGAGACCAGCTATGTTATATGGGTTGGAGAAAGTAGCACTGATGAAAAGACAGGAGTTAGAGCTGGAGGTGGCAGAGTTAAAGATACTAAGATTTGCACTGGGTGTGATGTGGATGGACAAGATTAGAAATGAGTATATTAGGTCAGCTCAGGTGGGATGGTTTGGAGACAAAGACATAGAGGTGAGATTCCATTGGTTTGAACATTTGTTGATGAGGGATGCTGGCTATATTGGGAGAAAGATGCTAAGGATGGAGCTGGCACATAAGAGGAAAGCCTAAGATAAGGTTTATGGATGTGGTGAGAGGACATGCAGGTGGCTGGCTTGACAGAGGAAAATGCAGAGGACAGGAAGAAATGGAAACAGATGATCCCACTGTGACGTCTCTTAATGGGAGCAGCCAAAAGATAAAGAAGAAGATACAGAAAACCTTACACAGGTAATTAGTCCTGCTGATGTCAGGAACACAGCATCTGCTGTGAAAGAGAGAGAGGCGTGAAAACGTTTTCCACTGCCTTTATTGCAGACAGAGAGAGAACTTACAGTGATTCACACCTGCTTCCAATGTAGCCATGCCTTTCATATCAAAACAAAGCAATTATATCAGATAATGGTTCAAAAGCAGTTGTCACCTCTTTTGACGAATTTACTTAAGTAGCATTACAGTATTTAAATGCTAAGCTTTAAACGTTTGTTGTTTATACTAGTTTACATTTTAAGATGACTTAAATGTAATATCAAAGATGTCTGTGATATTTAGGGAAAAGTCACAATTTTTTTTTATTTTCTCATAATTCTTGTAAAGTAGCAACACACTTACCAAAGTGTGTGGGAAGGGGCTGTCAATCTTGGACTACAAAAAGATACTTTGAACAAAGGCCTGCAATTTAGCTACTTTTTTTGTTTTCAGCTGTATAACTCTTTAGTATACTGGAAAACCAGCACTGAGACATGCACAAATGGGAGCTTTACAAGAAATAAATGAAGCAGTCCTGTAACTCTCTCTCTCTCAACAGTCCAGATTTTTGCTTAATATTTTTGGTGTGTTCCTCATAAAATTTGTGGTTTTCTGGAAAGTCACTGGAATAATCTGAGGACTGAAGTCACCAAATGAAGTACATTTGAGTTTCAGACTTCAAATCCTTCAAAAAATGTATGTTAACATACATATTATTTTACATAATACATAATGTTACTCTAGCAACTGTATGTTTATAAGAGCAATGTTTAAAATCTGTCCCTATTTTTGGGCCTTTGGATCCCATTTTGTCAGGCTTTTCCCAGACTTCTTGCACTAAAAGGTTGAGAGGTATAAGTCCTTTTACTAAAGGTATACAAGGTTATAGTGACTGACACTAATCCCGTTATATATCAATGACATGGGAATACACCACTACTTCCTGATGTCTACCATGAGTCATATAAAGCAGACTTGAATTATGGGAAAGAGAAAGGCTTGAAGAAAAACAAGATCATGTTGATATGCAAGCCCCGTTGGCAGTCATTTTGCATAAAACATATTACAATTCAATAAGTAGGACTCAGATTTTGAGGTGTTAGAATAGATCAGTAAACTAAGACAGAGTGAAAAAATAGATTTTTAGTTATAAGGTGTTTTCCTTTAAGCAGGCTTGTTTCCCTTTTTCCCTCCCCTTATCATAAATCACACATACCTGTTCCAAAAAATTCCAGTGTTCCCTGTGTTAAAGAAAGTATTGCCCCCTATACAATTAGTACCCTCAGCAGATGGTGGATGGAAATGCAAGCCATTCCATGGAACACATTCTATTGCACCAAGAGTTCTTGACACTCTGTTATAAAATGACAAAAAAAGTGACTAATCACCAAAAGGAGAGGATAAGTAATTATGGAGAACCCACAAGAAATACCCCCCCCTCTCTCTCACACACAGAAGCACACAGTCCTCAGAAACAACTGCATTGCAACTTGAGCATATACAAGTCTGAACCAATAGAGTGAAAAGGAACCTGCAAAATGTGCTCCTGTTTTTGGAAGTGCTTCCTATTTTACAATAGAAAAATAGTGTAGAGAAAATGGAGAGAGTTATATCCCTGCAAAATCACTTTTAATTTCGGCCTGACATGAGCATAATGTAGAGAACTTCATCTTGCATAGTTGTCTTCAATTCTTGCAATTTAATGTTGCACTATCATTGGAGTTAGTAGTACAAACACATATGTGAACTTGTCTGCAATGAAGTTGTAATATTAACATGTAACTGACATGCACCAGTGGTTATCAAGCATGGAAACAAATAAGGCATGTGTTGTCATGATATCTAACGTTGGAGTAATGCACAACGTGGGGTGATTGCAGTCCCCTTTGAAATGCACCATAGTACAGTCAATATGCATCAATTGCTAATTAATAACTCCCTTTGACATTCATACCCTTAATCACCTACTACACAAAATATTTCCTGTTTCTTCAGGGCAGTAAGATTTCTGAAAAGTAACATTTTTCTTGTGTTGCATTTTAAAGTTTCTTGCCGAGAGGTGTGTTATCTGAATGCTCCATAGTGACAGAGTATGAAAAAAACTCTGTTAAAGAAAACATGAAACATTGTGAATACATAGTCATTGGGTAGAGACGATATTAAACATCCATCCTTGTTAAGGCACGACTTTCCATCACTGTGCTTACAGTTTGACCTGTCTTGCACAGTATGTATGAAATATAAATCCATACTCCTATGCAAATAGCATTCACTCAGTATTTATATAATTCAGTGCTTGCAAATTTTACTTGAAACCCCTTTCACCTGTCATAACCGTCCACAGCTGCATAACAAAGTACGTTGCCTTATAACCTTTGAAACTTTCTCTTCTGGCTTAAAAAACCAAGATGTAGCTGATAAGGGAGATGTGAACAGGCCCTCTCCCAGTTAACAGGTGTCAAAGAAATCAATACTGTTCAACATGTGAGCAACAAATTCATGGCTTGCTGCAGCAGTTAGATATTTAATAGAACATAATAGTCAGTGTATGAAGTTTGTATGAAGTAGTTTCCTAAAGCAAAAACTATAAAGTAAGATACAAGTGAAACTAAAACATACTCAACACAATTCCAGCTGGACAAAAATTAAAGTGAAACTATACCTAATCAACACCAGCCATGGGATAACAACTGTACAACACTGAAATGGAAAACAGCATTAAAGTGAGCCTAACATTCTGCTAGACACAAAGGTGATAGAAACCTAATCTTAAAACTTTTAAATATTTTGGAATTATTTGTCTATATTTTTGCAGTTTACTCTTTATGAAAAGATGAGCCATTTTGATTTTAGCCCTAACTAAAGCTACACATTTGAAGAAAGTCAATAACAAGCCACCTAGAATGTTAATTATAATACTTCAAAGTATAGTTGGTCTCCTTGTTCAAAGTGTGAGGCTTTGGAATATTGAATTTGTAAACCTTTGACTGTTGGAATATAGGTTATTGTTCTTGGTTGGTTGATATTCTGCACACCAACTCTGCAAAGCTACAGGGGGTACATGTGTGTCTGTGCCATACGAGATGAAGCCTGGATGCCAGCTGGATTACACAGCCAGTGAAACAAAGAGGCTCACTTCTCCTGTTTGTATGCTGGCAGCATTCTTTTATAATATTGCTTCTTTGCTAACAATATTTAATATTTTTTCTAGATTTGTAAATACAATGGGTACGCTTGCCTGTGAATTTAAGACTGTGCATACATAGCATGGATACAATGATGTCATCTGGTGTTTTAAGATTATCTTCATTGGGCAGGAATGGACAGTATGCTTTGGCTTTCTGCATAAAAATGTAGGTTTTTCCATTTTTAAGGAATGTGGATTATTAATCACATACCTTTGTACTTGATGTTGAGTGCGCCATCTAAACATACAGCTGCAGCCTCAGACGAAATAAAAATTCTTTTAATATCATTGTGTATACCACAGCTTTATGAAAATAAACTTATTTTGATACAAAAGTGCATATTTTAGGCTTGAAGGTACAATACTTACAAAATTGAGAATCTGAAACTAAAGCAGAGCTATCCTGCACTGGAAGGACACTGGAAGGGCACTGAAGACAGCTAAACTATTATTTTAAATTCACTTTTTGCAAATGCCATAGTTGGTGAACTTCAGCTGGCCATTCTGCCTTCTATTTTTACACTTCTTGCATGTCAATATCCCTATATTACCAGTAAATATTCTTTCTTAGAAATGCACATTTACTTTCATAAGTCGTTAATTTTGCACATGTGCTACATTCTCCTGTGAATAAAAGTTATATACAAGATTGCATAAAACGCTGATTGTGTGTGTGTATATCTATCTATATATACACACACATACTATATGTGTATATATATATATATATATATATATATATACATACATATATATATATATATATATATATATATATATATGTGTATATATATATATATATATATATATATATACATACATATATATATATCTAGGACGTTTGCTCGAGTGAGCAAACAACCAAAATCCAAACGGCCGGGCATACTTACTCAAAAGTGCTTTTCACCGAAGAAGCACTTTCGCGTAAGTATGCCTGTTGCTGAGGCTGTACTACAGTGCGGGTAAGAAAAAATTCCCTTTTCCCCACTGTAGTGCAGTCTCAGAGGGAGAATATTAAAGTAGGGGGGGTGTGGGGGGCAATGTAAATGTAGTGTTTTATTTAATTTTTTTTGTAACACGCTTTAACGAAAGCGCTTTTTTGATAAAAGCACTTTTGTTAAAGTGTGTTTGGTTATTATGGATTTGGACGTTTGCGCACTTGAGCAAATGTCCTAAATCCATACATATATATATATATATATTTATTTATTTTACATTTGTTTACCAGGATAGTCTGACTGGATACATGTCCATTTTCAGCGGAGGCCCGGGGAGAAAAGCTCCACATAGACAAACTTACATATCTTACACAGAAGTTAGCAAACAATTATAAAAACAAAGAGATTATATACAATGGGTTAGTAGTATTCCTAGTAGGGACTCACAATTGTCATGGACAGAATTAAAAGTAAGAGACATTAGATTGGAGGCAGAGCTTGGTGATGTAGTTACAAGTTATGATAATTACAGAATATGCTTTTAGTTTATAACTTAATCAGGGTCGGTACATGGGCATAGCCAATTCACTTTGGGATACTGTTTGAGGTTTTTTTTAAAGAGACTTTTGGAGGATTGTAGGGTTATATAGTTTGGCAATGAATTCCAGGTTTTGTCAATGAAGCTGGGAAACAGGGATTCACCAGCAGAGTTATTAGCTTTCTGGGTATGGACCAGTAGTTTATCGGCTGACTGTAGGGATCTTAGGTTGCTATATGGCTTAATAATATTTTTAAGTGAGGCGGTATCCTCAGGGTGGTACAAAATGTTGTGCGCTATTAAGAGTTGATTGAATTGAATTAAGCTGGGCAGTTCTAGCCACTCTAGTTGTTTAAGGTTCTGGCAGTGGTGGGTTCTATAGGTGGAGCCAGTGGCGAATCTGGCAATGTGATTGTAGCTATGGGACAGTTTACCTAGTTCGGATTTGTTGAGGTTTGAGAGTACAGGCGAGGTATATAAAAGAGTAAAGAGTAGGTGTAATCGGGCAATTGCAGTCCTAGCCGGTGGGGTTAAAAATGCCTTGTTTCTATACGGTGATCCAAGCTTCTTATTGATGGTCTCTATGGTTTTGTTGACCTGTAGGTCAAATTTGAGATTATTATCTATGATAACCCCTAGCAGTTTGGTGTGATTATCTGGGGAAATAGTGGTACCATTGTTAGATGTGACAGAGAATGAAAGTGTGGTGGATCTACTAGTGGGAGAGAAGAGTAGAAGTTTAGCTTTATTGGGGTTCAGAAGTAGGCGTTGGTTGGTGAGCCAGTTCTCAATAGTGTTAAATGTATTTTGGGTTAAGATTTGTAAGTCGGATGGGGAGGTGGCTGAGCAGATGAGAGTGGAATCATCTGCGTATTGAATGCAGGTGACTTTAGGGATAGCAGTGTGGAGGTTGTTGATAAAAATAGAGAAGAGTAGTGGACCTAGTATGGACCCTTGAGGGACACCAAGTGTGAGAGATAACTGGCTGGCGAGTTTACCCTGCCATAGTACCACCTGCTATCTACCAGTCAGGTAGGACTGGAGCAACTGAATAAGCAGGCTTGTTGAGGGAAATAGATTTTAGTGAAGGAATGAGAAGTTCATGATTGACCATGTCAAAGGCTTTTGATAGGTCAAGAAAGAGGGCAGAGGTTAGCCTATTGTCATTCCTGTTTTGGTTTATGGCAGTAGTAAAGGAAAGGAGGGCTGAGGCGGTGCTGTGGTATGGCCTTGCTGAGAGTCGGATAGTAAGTTATTCTGTGAAAGGTATTGCATTAGTTGATTGTGTACACATTTCTCCATTATTTTGGCTAGTGGGGAAAGAATGTCAATGGGTCTATAGTTGGATATGTCTGAGGAGCTACCACCTTTATGGAGTGGGATGACTTGAGATATTTTCCAGAGGGAGGGGATAGCATTTTTGGATAAGGGTCTGTTGATGAGTATAGATATGGGATATTCAATGGCATCTGCAGCTATTTGTTGGTACTCTGCAGAGTGTAGGTCAGCAACGAGGGTGGTAGGTTTTAGTTTTTTTAGAAGTGTTTTGATAAAACTAGTGGATATTGGTTGGAAGCTAAATTCTGGGTGATTATTAGGTAGATTAGGCATGTGGTTAGTTGATTTGCTAGGGATTGGATTGTTTCAATGAAAAAGTTATTAAAGGCGCTAGCTATGGTCTCTGGGGAACTATGGGTGTAGTTAGCCGGGGTTGGGGTGGTGGAGTAACCTGGACAAAGTAGTTGATTTAAGCCTGCCCAGAACTTCTAAAGGTTGTTGTGGTGTTTTTGTAGGAGATTTTGGTAGAAGCTTTTTTCATCCAGTAAAATAGATTTTTTTGTATCATTCCTGAGTTGACGATATTTTAGATAGTCAAGCGGGGCTTTGGTTCATAGGTTCATAGATTAGTACTAGGCTAACTGCCCTTGCGAGCCATTTTAAGCCTAGCCAATTATCCCCAATGAGACTCAAACCCTGTACCTTGTGTTTGTAAGGCAAACACCTTAACCATTAGGCCACCCTCCCAACCAGCTGGCCCAGCCTCTGTTTCTAGCTTTGATTTTAGCTTTGGTATCTTTTGTGAGCCATGGTGCTGTATTTGATGTAGTTTTTATTGTACATGCTGGAGCATGGGAATCAAGGATACTTAGGAATAACTTAGTGTTAAAGTGATCTATGGCCTCCTCTAATGTTAGATTTTTTAGTTTTGATCAGTCAACTTGCTTTTAATTCATTTTGGAATATAGCAACATCAAAGTTTTTCCTGTTTCTAAATGTTTTATATTTGGGCTGGTGAGGGTTTCCTGCCTTATGCTTTATGATACAGGTTAGACAATGGTCACTGAGGTCATCAGGGAGAGTGCCAGCTGTGTACAGTTGGGGTTGGTTATTAAATAGGATCCAGTCTAGGATACTATCCATGTTGGTTGGTTTGTTTATCCTAGTGGGAGAGGTTATGGTCTGTTTAAACCTAGATAAGTTTATATGAGTGAGGGGGGTTGTCAGAGGAGCAGGGGTGCCAGTCAGTGTTAAAATCGCCAAGAACTATGGTTTCTTGGGGATAGGTAGTGGATAACCAGTAAAGGAGATCTTCTAGTGTATTTAGTTTGTTGCCTGGTGGAATGTATGCACAGACGATGTTCAAGTGCTTGTTTTAGTTAATCTGTATCTTGGTTATGAAGAGTTCCGCGTTACTGAATTGGGGATGTTGAATGGTGTCTCTATTAACGGTTAGAGTATTTTTGTAAAGGACTGCTATCCCACCTCCTTTCCTTGTAGCATGGTCTAACCGGTGAATTTTGTAACCTGGAGGTAGTATCTCATTGTCGGTTGTACTGGGTTTTAACCAGGTTTCCGTAAGACACAATGTCCGAGAAGTGGGTTGCCAGGAGGGTATGTAGGTTGGGAATCTTATTGCTAATTCTTCTAATATTTAGGTGAAATACTAGGAGGGAACTAGTGGGAGCATTCATGGGTAGCTTGACTGTGGGGTTTGTGGTAGGGGAGTGGAGATTATTGGGTGTGGGTGGGCCAGAGTTCGGATGAATGTCTCCATCTGTTATAAGGTTATATTGACAGGATATTCTGAGCTTTATTAGTTTGTTTATAAGTTGTATATAGTCTTTGTCTTTAGGATTATGTTTTGTGGCTGTACAGGGGTGGTATTTTATAGAGGGTGGTATAGTCGGTGTGCTGGGGAAGGTAAAGTGTTTGGTGTTATTTGTGAAGTCCTGGGTGTCTGTTTGACTATTTGGGTAGTGAATACCATGGTCAAGTGTTTGTTCATAGGCAGTGAGATGGAAAAATAGAAACAGTGTAGGCATCTGGGTAATTGGTGTTTTTTTGCTTGTTTGCATTTTGATAGGGGCGGGCCAAATTTGACGGCTGACTGTGTGCTAACAGGGTGTGGAAGAATGAGAGAGAAGGAAATGGGTTAAGGGGCGGGGTTACTCAATGATGTGTGAGGTGCTGATTGGTACTTTGCAGGAGGGGAGTGGCAAAGTCTGGTTTAAATTTAGCACTAGTGGGGGTGGGTGGAATTTGGGGGCAGGGAGAGGAGTGGAGCGGGGCTAACACTGACTCTGAGAGTTACCTTGGGCTTTTGGTTTGGTTTGTATGATTGTATGTAAGCAATGTTTTTGGCTGTACTTTAATTTGTTTTATTCTTTTTTAATTTTACACCAATTTTCAGGCTAATTTTAATTGGATCCTAGGGGTAAACTAGCAAATGTAGTCAATAAGGAGGAAACAAAATTACTTTACCAAATTAAAAAGTAAATGCTTGGGACTGGAACACTGTGCGAGTGTAAGGCTGATTCAAAGTAGTATAGCCCAATCTAGTGGCAATTGGCTAGATCCCTTCACTGTTGTGCATACACCATTAAGTCTCAACAGTTAACAAAAACTAAATTGTAGTTCACCTATTACAATAGAAAAGCTGGAGGGAGTCAGATTTTTGCTTCCCAGAGGTTTTACTTAGTTAAGATAGCCAGCTTCAGTGGAGAAGGTAGTAATTGCTTTATGCAATGAATCCCAGGTGGGGGGGGGGGGGTCACTCAGGAAAGAAACACATGCAAACTGAAAAATAAAGGTAAATAAGGCAGAATTAGTGCAAAGGTTACAAGAATGTGAAGTGGAGAGCATGCAAGGAATAGAGCTGGAGAGTAAAATTAATTATAGTGCATACATTATAATTAAAATTAATTATAGTGCATACATTATAATTAAAATTAATTATAGTGCATACATTATAATTAAAATTAATTATAGTGCATACATTATAATTAAAATTAATTATACTGCATACATTATAATTAAAATTAATTATAGTGCATACATTATAATTAAAATTAATTATAGTGCATACATTATAATTAAAATTAATTATAGTGCATACATTATAATTAAAATTAATTATAGTGCATACATTATAATTAAAATTAATTATAGTGCATACATTATAATTAAAATTAATTATACTGCATACATTATAATTAAAATTAATTATAGTGCATACATTATAATTAAAATTAATTATAGTGCATACATTATAATTAAAATTAATTATAGTGCATACATTATGATTAACATTGATTATAGTGCATACAGTATCAGCTCTGTAAAACCACAGACTAAGAGCAGTAACATACAGCCTCTAAGTCCAGTGGTAACAGCTGTATACTTCAGTGAATACACACAGGATATAATACACAAAGCAAAGTATGTCTGTTTTAGGACAATAATTCTAGAGCTATGCTATTCAGTATGAACTAACAGTAACATGAACTGTGTTCACTTAGCCTTCTATGAAATCAATTATAAAGTCCAGCCTGTAAGTCTTCTAAGTACAGTAGCATGCCATAGGAATGATTACAAATGTAATCAGAACATGAATGACCTCTGCAAAACAGCAGGATGCTGGTCAGATATTCAACAATTAAAGCTCTACCTTCATAAGACAATATATATATATATATATATATATATATATATATATATATATATATATATATATATATATATATATATATATATATATATATATATATATATATATATATATATATATATATATATATATATATATATATATATATATATATATCTTAAAAAACAAAAAAACTCCAAAGCAAACTCAGAAGTAATCCAGGTGACAAAATTGTACTCCATCAGGTTTTTAGCACTTTCATCCACTTAATTTAATTGTGAACTTCCCCAGAAAAAAACAGACACACCCACCCTAGTTCCTTTAAATACTTAAAAATAGGAAATGACATCACAGTAACATTTTCCATGTTTTTTAAAAATCGCTTAAACTCAATCTATAAAATATACTACATATTATAAATATATTGAATATATATTGAATAAAATTTTTCATTAACTTTGTGTTTCTTAATATAATCATAATCCATGACATATGATACATGTATCATCGTTGTTTCAATGAATATATAACTCAAACTAATGACTATTAAATCTAAAATATGTTTACACCTTTCTATCTATTAGATAAAAAACATTTCAAATTAATGGATTCATTTAAACTCGGTAACCTATCTGCAGCCAAACAAAGTTGCCATAGTGTTTCTTTGCATTCCAAGATGTTGTTCAGATCCCCTCCCAAAGGCACTTCATTTACCTTCTCTACTACTGAGAATTCAAATTTTTTTTAAATTTGAACAACCAACTGCATGTTTAGCTAGTGAATTCAACATATTTTTCTTCTTGATAGCTAAATTATGTTCATATATTCTGCGCTTCAAACTTCTCTTTGTTTTTCCTATATAGAAATGTTCACATGATGCGCAACATGCAATGTACACTACATATTCAGAATTACAATTATAATAACCTCTAGGCCATATTGTGTAATTTAAACACTCTATAAAAACAGAAGAACTATTGCTTATGTACCTACATTGTTTGCAATTTTGACATGCAAAAGTTCCTTTTTTGATACTGACACTTCTAGTGTTACCAAAATGCTCTTTATTACCCGTTTCTAACATATACTTTATATTAACCATGCTTTTGTAAGTAAACCTAGGTGTTAATCCTATTCTTGTAACTAGTTCTTTATTTCCAAGCAAAATTTTCCAATTGTTTTGAATAATTTCCTTTATTTGCCCATTTCATTTACTATAGGTAGTGGAAATGAGATGTTATAATTGGTATTTTTATCCACCATCACTGAACCTGAGCTTATACAGACATCTTTTGCCAGGAGAATGGGTTTGGCTATCCCTCTTCTTAAAATTATAACTTCCCACTCTATGTTCTTTAACCAATCTACCTCATATCCCCTATGTAAAAATAAGGACCTGAGGAATGTAATTTCATCTAAAAAATATCGTCAGTTGTCAACCTACTTAAGTGGATGATCTGCCCTTTTGCCACCCCTTTCTTCATGTGTGGTGGGTGCAAACTTTCTTTATGTAAATATTGATTCGCAAAAATTTCTTTTCTAAATATTTTGCTTCGAAATGTGTTGTTTTCCTTATTCAGACTAAGTTCTACGTCTAAATATGAAATGGTCTCACCAAACTTAAATTCTAAAAAATTCGTAGTGTTGTTTATATCTTTGACCATACTTTCAAATTCATCTTGTGTACCACTCCACAGGAAAAACAAATTGTCAATAAACCTAAAGTATGCTTGCACCTTTCTAAATTTCAGATGTTTTACCAAAAACTGTAATTCCCAATTAGCCATCACTAGATTAGCAAATGCTGGTGCTACCCTGTCACCCATCGCCACTCCAGAAATTTGCTGATATATATTTCTCTCAAACTTGAAAAAATTGTTCTCTAGAACTAGTTCCATTAAACTACAAATAGTTTGAATTTTGCTATTGTCAAAATCTGTATTTCCTGTAAAATATTCCCTTAAATAATCTAACCCTTCCTGTTGTTTGATAGACGTGTATAAGGATTTCACATCTAGGCTACAAAAGGTGGTATGTTCTAAATCGACGTTAAGATCTCTTAACTTTTCTAGAAGATGCCAGGAATCTCTTATGTAAAACTTTGATTTTTGCACAATCGGGTTCAAGACTTGGTCCAGCCAAATTGAAATATTTTCCGTTTTAGAATGTTTGGCTGAAACAATTGGCCTAAAAGGTGGATTTATTGAATTGCCTTAGCTAACTATAATAAAAGAGAATATCAAAGAACTTGATCAAAAGATAAAAAACTATGGCTGTTTTTTGGATCACATAGTACTTGTGTCGAGGCGAAAGCCGATAGACATCGGGCTACAATAGTGGCTAGGAAACAGTCTAAATTAAGAAGAGATATTTTTGGCTATGTGAATAAGCAAGCCTATATTACACAAGATAGGATGATGGATGAACAACGTACAAAAGCAAGTTCAAATAGTTCTAATAATAGTGTTGCACCTGATAAAGAGTCATTTATACACGGTCAACAGACAGCGGGTTCTCAGATGGGAGAGACCAACAGGAACAATGACAACACTGGTGAAGTTAAGGGAAATGGAGGCGAGATAATATCTGGAGGGGAACATTCCAACAAAGATGGTTGTAACAACAGTCCAAGGAATTATGTTCAAGCGGTTGTTAGTGGCAATAAATCAAGTAATTCAGTTCCTTTTCCCAAGGACAATGTAAGAAACAAACAGACTTACAGGTGGCACAATACGACCCAATACAAAGGAAAGGGAAGAATCAGAACCACAGGAAATATTGAAGTTAAACGAAGGATGTGTTATTCCAACCTACACAAGGACTATAGACGAATATGACATTAGTGTCATCAATTTGTCTGACATTGTTTTGACTGATGATACTTTAAGTTTCTTAAAGAAAGGTTTTTCTTTTATACCCTATAACAAAATGAATATAGGGAAATTGTTGATAGACTTTAGGTTGTATCTGAGGAAATTAAACCTAAGTTACATCATGCAAGATATTATAGAAACATCAGTTGTTAGGGTATTTAAACATGCACCCAAGAAACCTAGTACTTTCAACCCTCCCTTACACACCACTTTGCAAACCTTTCAGAGTTTATGTGAGAATGATTTTAGAAAGATTATTTCTCCAAAATGTGTAGAAAATTTAAGTCAGGGAGAACAAATGGCTTTAAAGGATTTATGGAATAATCATAAAGTCAGAACAATGAAGGCACACAAGGGGTGAAAAATAGTGATTATGAACACACATCAATACACAACATCTTTGTTGGAAATGTTGGAAGACATTAGTACATATCAGAAAGTTAATTTAAAGGACGTTAGAAAAAGTTTTCAGAAAGTGGACACAGCTTTATTTGACATGCTGAGTCAAGGAGAATTAGATTACAGCACTTATGAATATTTTTTGATAGAGTATCCCAAATTAGCTAGTTTCTTTGGCATTCCAAAAATTCAAGGCAGTTCAATAAATCCACCTTTTAGGCCAATTGTTTCAGCCAAACATTCTAAAATGGAAAATATTTCAATTTGGCTGGACCAAGTCTTGAACCCGATTGTGCAAAAATCAAAGTTTTATATAAGAGATTCCTAGCATCTTCTAGAAAAGTTAAGAGATCTTAACGTCGATTTAGAACATACCACCTTTTGTAGCCTAGATGTGAAATCCTTATACACGTCTATCAAACAACAGGAAGAGTTAGATTATTTAAGGGAATATCTTAAAGGAAATACAGATTTTGACAATAGCAAAATTCAAACTATTTGTAGTTTAATGAAACTAGTTCTAGAGAACAATGTTTTCAAGTTTGAGAGAAATATATATCAGCAAATTTCTGGAGTGGCGATGGGTACCAGGGTAGCACCAGCATTTGCTAATCTAGTGATAGCTAATTGGGAATCACAGTTTTTGGTAAAACATCTGAAGTTTAGAAATGTGCAAGCATACTTTAAGTTTATTGACAATTTGTTTTTCCTGTGGAGTGGTACACAAGATGAATTTGAAAGTATGGTTAAAGATATAAACAACACTACGAATTTTTTAGAATTTAAGATTAGTGGGTTTGGTGAGACCATTTCATATTTAGACGTAGAACTTAGTCTGAATAAGGAAAACAACACATTTCGAAGCAAAATATTTAGAAAAGAAATTTTTGCGAATCAATATTTACATAAAGAAAGTTTGCACCCACCACACATGAAGAAAGGGGTGGTAAAAGGGTAGATCATCCGCTTAAGTAAGTTGACAACTGACGAGGATATTTTTTTAGATGAAATTACATTCCTCAGGTCCTTATTTTTACACAAGGGATATGAGGTAGATTGGTTAAAGGATATAGAGCGGGAAGTTATAAGTTTAAGAAGAGGAATAGCCAAACAAAGATATCTGTATAAGTTCAGGTTCAGTGATGGTGGATAAAAATACCAATTATAACATCTCATTTCCACTACCTATAGTAAATGAAATGGGCAAATAAAGGAAATTATTCAAAACAATTGGAAAGTTTTGCTTGGAAATAAAGAACTAGTTACAAGAATAGGATTAACACCTAGGTTTATTTACAAAAGGATGGTTAATATAAAGTATATGTTAGAAACGGATAATAAAGAGCATTTTGGTAACACTAGAAGTGTCAGTATCAAAAAAGGAACTTTTGCATGTCAAAATTGCAAACAATGCAGGTACATAAGCAATCGTTCTTCTGTTTTTATAGAGTGTTTAAATTACACAATATGGCCTAGAGGTTATTATAATTGTAATTCTGAATATGTAGTGTACACATTGCATGTTGCGCATCATGTGAACATTTCTATATAGGAAAAACAAAGAGAAGTTTGAAGTGCAGAATATATGAACATAATCTAGCTATCAAGAAGAAAGATATGTTGAATTCACTAGCTAAACATGCAGTTGGTTGTTCAAATTTAAAAAAATTTGAATTCTCTGTAGTAGAGAAGGTAAATGAAGTGCCTTTGGGAGGGGATCTGAACAACATCTTGGAATGCAAAGAAACACTATGGCAACTTTGTTTAGCTGCAGATAGATTAACGGGTTTAAATGAATCCATTAATTTGAAATGTTTTTTATCTAACAGATAGAAATGTGTAAACATATTTTAGATTTAATAGTCATTAGTACGAGTTATATATTCATTGAAACAACGATGATACATGTATCATATGTCATGGATTATGATTATATTAAGAAACACAAAGTTAATGAAAAAATTTTATTCAATATATATTTATAATATATAGTATATTTTATAGATTGAGTTTAAGCGATTTTTAAAAAAACATGGAAAATGTTACTGTGATGTCATTTCCTATTTTTAAGTATTTAAAGGAACTGGGGTGGGTGTGTCTGTTTTTTTCTGAGGAAGTTCACAATTAAATTAAGTGGATGAAAGCGCAAAAAACCTGAGTTGGAGTACAATTTTGTCTCCTGGATTACTTCTGAGTTTGCTTTGGAGTTTTTTTGTTTTTTACGTTGTTTAGTTTCTGATATATATATATATCTTGTTTTATATATACATATATATATATATATATATATATATATATATATATATATATACACACAAACATGTGTGTGTGTGTGTGTGTGTGTGTGCGCGTGCATATGTGTCTATTCTTGGAAAGCTAAATAGATGGATGACAGGTGTGTGAGACTGTAAAATTCTCAGGATAGGGAAATATGCTTTTTCCCTGACACTGTGTGTTCTATATAAAATTATGGCAAAAACAATACTTTATTATGTTTTTATTGTAAGTTTTACATGTATGGCACATGCTTGCTAGCATATCAGCATTTGCAAAGCCAATGTTTTCTGACAGACTTTGTGGATGTCGATGTTTGGATGTTTCTATACTATTCCATACTTTATATATAAACTACTTTAATACATCAAGGTATTGTGTTTTTCATTCTAACTTGTGTAGATGTCAATGAACTACACCATACAGGTGTGCCAAGCTCACATCACTTTAATACTTAAAAGCACTATCTGCAACAGTTTACATTTACAAGTTACAGCTGCAAGGCACATAAGCAATACTGCCCAAAATGGTGAGAAATGCAGATAAATAATGCAACTCCAAAGGTGTTGTGAGGCTAGCTAAAGTTTGCACAACAAAATCTTATCATGTTTGCATTTCTTAACAATGCATCATTAAATAAAGCTTCTGCAGATAGCTAAACATACATTTCCTATTAAACAATAATGAAGTGTTTTCATAGACTTAAACAGCTTGCAACAACTCATTAGATGCTATATGGAAGCCAACAATACAACCAAACTAACAAACTAGTGAATCAGAACAATAACAATAAGAAAATAATTTTGTCTCACAAAGTAGGTCGTTGCTCCTAATCACAAATATCATTAAATTGTTCTACCAGTCACTTAAATACATTCACTGAATCTTTAATGTAGGTCTGGTTTATATCCATAAAAATTAATCATACATATATTCTTTATTTCTAACACAATATGCAACTTCTCAGCTTCTACAAAAGAATTTCAGACCATAACAAACACAAACCACAGTTATTTACAAACAACTTTAGCAATTCACATTGTACCACCAATAAATACAAATTAAAAAAGTTCCTTCTTGACTATATATATATATATATATATATATATATATATATATATATATATATAAATATTTATGAAACATTTCTGTCAAACAACTCACCAATATACGCTGCCCAAAGAGACTTCACAAAAACGTTAAGTGTTACTTTTACATTCCGTTTACAGTACACAATGGCACTTAAGGATCCGTGACTTAGGACTACATGTTTGTTAGGAAATGTTTCCAAAATCAAAGGTACTATAGATATTGTAGAATTCCATTTATTGTTTAGGCTCCAGTTTCACAACTATTCCCTACTCGAAATCAATGTTAAAACCTCTATAATCTTTATATTTCTAACACTAGAAAAAAAGTATTTCCTTCTGCAAGCACATCCTGTTCCCAGAAGCTTCTGAGCTGATTCAAAATGTGAATACATGTCCATCTTACCGTATTTGTTTAAAAAAAAACAGTGAATTAAATAAGTTTAAAAATAAAAATTACTGATTATGTTTCTGACATCAGGACAGAGATGAAAGAAAAAACACAAATTGCGACATTAGACCTCTGACACAGGCAGCTTAGGTATCTTCTTGAGGAAATCATATCTTATGACGGGCATTCAGAAGACCCCTTTGGAGTCACTGGCAATTAGTGGCTAGCTGGGTACATTCAAAAGAAAAACATAGAAGACATTATTGTTTTTACAACTCTTTGCATTCTCATTAATTGGGAAAATCAACAGTTCCTACCATGATGATGTTTTCATTGTCAGGACCATTATAAATCAGTAGTCAGGGAACATATCATAGAGGTGGGCAGCACATATTGTTCCACATCTTTCTCTTAATTAACACTCCAAACAAGCACTTTGGCATAACCTCTCCACATTGATGGTGTCCAATATGGATTTGTAAGCAAATGCACAGTAAAGTTGTACATTACAAAGCAAACTGTGCACAGTAAAGTTGTACATTACAAAGCAAAGTGTGCACAGTAAAGTTGTACATTACAAAGCAAACTGTGCACAGTAAAGCTGTACATTACAAAGCAAACTGCAAGCAATATGACAGAAACTGAAAATGCACTTTTTTCAGATGACTGTTGCTATACAAGTCAGATACACCCAAGTATTATGCTAACATACCTAGAATAATGGATTTACTGTTAATGATGCTTACATTTTGTACAGTAAACAAATTACTGTAGTATTATTTATCATTTTATCTGTTCTACAGCAGTAAGGGCATTATGTTGGGGGAAGTAGAGTTTTTCGGATTTGTATGTTAGGATAAATTTCAGATATTCCTGTTAAAACTGTGAGGCCATACAGTGCAACTCCTGATACTTAAAACAGAAAATTCCAGAACCAATATCTTTGCTACTTGTATGCCTGTACTCTAGTGTATGATAAGTCAATACTCAGGTGGCACAACCTTGGACTCTCTATACACCCCTCATTAACTGCTACAGTTCTGCATTGCCAACATTAATAGTTATGGTCCTCAGAACACAACATGCGCCCATAGTTCGGCCTTGTTGGGTGTTAGGCACTGTTGGCATTTTGATCAGTATACTTTATTCCTATTAGAAGTCAGTGCTAGAATTTGTGATCTGGGATAAATAAAGAAACAATACATTTCTTATTAGAAACAATTTATTCTTTTAAATAAGAATAGATTACACTTTTGTCTCTTTTTTTTTAATTTATGATGGTGGATAGCATAGGATTACTTGCCCAATGCCATTTGTGTAAAACTTAAAGGGTAATTTAAAAAAATAAAATCAGAACCACATCAGACATGAAAGCAGCAAATATTCAATTAAAAAATAATTAAAATCTACTATGTGATACTCCAGCCTACAGAGCAACCCAAGACCCAGACCTAATGAACTTGCTGTATATCAGTAAATCAAACGTGATTACGGCTAACCATTCCAGGGACCTAAATATGGCCTGTAACTTAAATACGACATGTTGGAGTGACAGATTTATCTCCCAGTGACTGTAATGCCTTTGGAACAGGCTACCAATTCATGTGAAACAGAGCACCTCTATGACACTGTTCAAGAGGAACCTGGACAAGTGGATGGGGTAGCACCCACAACCATTCTGGACATGGGCAGACATCACTAAATGCAATCTTAGGTATTGACTAGCATTTTCATGGTATAACATTGGGATGAAATGGCTATCTAGGTAGATAGACTAGTAATCTCCTGTGATACTATGATGCCCAAACCAAGTCTCAATACAATTGAAATGAACAGTTTATTTTTTTTAATAATAATCTTTCCAACATGTCATGTAGTATGGCTTCAAACTTAATAAAATGGTGTTTCTTTACATTTTTGACGCCATTACTTATAAATAGTTGCATCTGTACAACTGCCTACTTTCTAACTAGGAATTATTCCTTGTCTAAAAACTTATCAGAGAAGTAAAACGAAAAGGTTGCATTAAACTCTATGCATATTTCATCAGCTGCAATTACCACCTTTGTTTTAATGTCTTTCTGTTTGCATTTTTATGTGGACTAGTCAGGTTGCTGATGAGTTAATTCAGCATTTTATCTGGTCAGAGAGGGGAAGTTCTCCTTCCAAGTTCAAGTCCTTAAAATGTTATTTTCCTCTTCTTTAAGACAGGCTGTCTCATTGCCAACAACAGTAGTCATGTTCCCTAGAATCCAACACATAACCATAATTGTGCCTCGTTGGGTACTGTCAGACTTTTGGTCTGTATACTTTATCCACATCAGAAGCCAGTGCTGCAAGTTGTGATCTGTGCAATGAAGTTGCTACCCTTCACAATTATACTAGTGTTTTCATCAGTATTGTTACATATGGTTTGCAAAAAGGCAACTTCTGCCATGGGAAAGTATTTGGAAAATATAATAGTAGTCTATTAAACAAACACTTCTAAAACAAGATTTCAGTAATGTACATTTTTCACCTTGAGAGAGAAGAAAGTTGTTCTTCCAAATTCAGGTCCTTGTTCTGTGTTCAGACTGATGCCATGCATAAAGGGTTAGTGTTTTGAAATAAGCAATTAAAAATGTGATTGGAAAACATCACAGCATTCACACCCAAACTTTACTCCAAAGTGACTTAAAAAATGTTTTTGCAGAGTGTCAATTCCCCTTCACCTCTACTGTGGGGACTGAACCCAGAACATACTCCAAGTCTGATATCACAGTATCTCAGGGAAAATGGTATTAAAGCAGGACACAGCAATTGTAATCTTTTAGTGGCAAACTTGGTATTCTCAGATTAGTGAGTACACACAGGAGTATTTGTCACTAATGTGTCAAATACAAGCCATGGGTCTGTTACTAATATGCCAAATACAGGCCAAACACTGCTTCAGATTTGCTACCAATGTGCCAAATACAAGCCAGGCACTGGCTGAGATCCACCCTCTGTGTGTGAAATACAAGCCAGGCACCAGTTCAGATCCACCAAGTGTAATCAATGGTTACCGCCATATCTGTGTCCCCATATAGATATACAGGGTCTATATTAGAATATCGAAGTTTCAGAACTTCGAATATTCTAATATTGACCCCTATTCAGCAAAAGCTGAAAACAGCAAAGTTACAGAAAACCAAATTCTTTCCTAGGGAAAGAATTCAGTTGTCCGTTCCTGTCGCTTCGCCATTTTCAGAGCTTTGGTGGAAAGTTACGTGTCGGGTTCAGGTAAGTTCTGAAGAAGTCCAGTTGTACCTGGATGAAAGCGCTTAACAATCGTTGGTTTATGTACAAGAATAAAAGAGAGCTTTGGTCGGATTTGCCTGGATTATATATTTTTTCTGCTGGAGACAGTTGTATATCGTATCAGGTTGTTGTAATCCAGGAATTTCTCAATACAAGTATGCAATTGTGTGGACGTGAAGGTTAGGGCGGGTTAGATGAGTTAGGTTTAGGGTGTGGGTCAGGTAAATGTGCGAATGTGTGGACATGAGGGTTAGGGCGGGGTAGGTGAGTTAGGGTTAGGGCGTGGGTGAGGTGTGTGCGCGATAGTGACGGACCTTAGGGTTAGGGTTAAGGTAAGTGGGTAAATAGTGGTGTATGTACAGTTTAGTGTAGGGTTAGATGTAAGATTTTAGGTGTGTGTGTGTGTATTGCTGTTTGTTTGGTGTGTTTGTGTTGTGTGTGTGTGTTTTGGAACAGCAAATTTTTTCCCTAGGAAAAAAATTCACTGTTCTGAATTTTTGATGTTATCAGTTTTCGGTTACTAGGGGTCGATATTAGAACATTTGAAGTTCTGAAACTTCGATGTTCTAATATAGACCCGATATACAGATATAAGCTTCATCCGTTAGCAATGGCAAAGATCCCAGTGCTAAATTGTGGAGTATTTTTTGTTTGGTATATGTTGATCTATGTTTTTCCTTTGTTTAATGCTCATATCCATTAATATTTGCATATATATTTTAAGGAAATTAGACCAGCCCTATGCACTGTTGTTATTCCTGTGAATGTGAGATGATGAGCTGTCTACCTGTCAGTATTTTAAAAGACTTGAAAGGCAAAGCATTTCACTAAGGCAGTAGTTAAATCTGTGGCTTTATAACTGCAGTGTCTAAGGTTCAGTCCTCACTTCTTCCTACAAGCCAGTGAAGTTAATGCATTCTTTCAAGTCTACACATCTGTCTTCATGTCTGAAACACCTTTCTCTTGATTTACTTCAAGTTATCCATATATACAGCCACTGCCCTTATGGCTTTGGATGTGTCTGCGAATAGTAAACATGTAACAACTTACACACTAACTACTAGTAAACTGCACAATGCATACATGGTTACACAGGCCACTGTCTTTGGTTATGCACATTGACACATGATAATCAAGTCACTCATCCCATGAGAAAGGTGCTATGACGACTCAGTTGTTTTTGATTTTGCATTTGTGGTTCATCTAAACTAATACCAATATTTTGGTGAAGCTGAAGTCTCAAAACAGCAACACTCCCAAAGTCGCACAATACACAAACACAACTTCCATGCACTTCTTATTCCCAAGCAATATCTATTGTAAGGTTGTGAATGGTCAGGGAAGGTTAGAAAATAAAGTATAACATAGTTTCTGCCTCTTCCCCGACAGTAAACACATGACACGGGAAAATCAGACACACTGAAAAGTTATCTACAGGAAGTCTGTGAACTTGTTTTCACATTTCAGATGATAAAGCATACATTTCTCATTCTGCTTGGTACTTACTTCAAGTCTAACTCCACTGGAAGTTTTTGGCTTTAGTTTATTATAATATATAGTGTTTTGCTATTCTATTAACATTTTTCTATTAACTATTTTGTTTTTCTTAAATGGCTGATTTTCTTCGACACATTTTTTAACCCATGATGCTCAGTAAGGTATCATTTAAATATAGTCAAATATCCTACAGAATCTGGTTACAATATGATGAAAGATTTCTGTATTCATAAAGTGAATTATTCCCTTATCTCTGAAATTATTTCTGCTGAATAGTTGCATACTTGAGCTGTTTGGTTATCTTTTACATAGCTACATCAACTTTATTACAAGCCGAGATAAGTACAGACTTGCAGTGTTATAAGATAGGACTACATTTTAGTTTTTCTGTTTATTGTTTCATTGAATATTGTGTTACACATAGTACTGCCTTTATCTGCTTATTTATTTGTTCACTGCAAATTGTGAGTTCTTTCCCTGTCTGCAGTTAGTTTATTCTTCTCACTTCATTGATATTCGATTTAGAAGTCTTAGCCTAGAGGGTTTCTCTGTGCCTTAAAGTCTTAGTCCCTTATCTCTGAAATTATTTCTGCTGAATAGTTGCATACTTGAGCTGTTTGGTTCTTTTACATAGCTACATCAACTTTATTACAAGCTGAGGTAAGTACAAACTTGCAGTGTTATAAGATAGGACTGCATTTTAGTTTTTCTGTTTATTGTTTCATTGAATATTGTGTTAAAAATAGTACTGCATTTATCTGATTATTTGTGTACTGTTGTGGCAGGACAGGTAGGTTACATCCTTCTAAGTTGGGAATTGCTGATTGAAGGCTCAGTGTCTGTTATTCTAAAAGTGTATTAGTTCTGGTTTAAGCACTTGGGCTTCAGGCCAGTTATTCTACATTAAGAAGGTTTGTGGTCTGCACTCTTGTGGAAGTAGAGGCTGGACTCTGCCCTTTGAGCTGGGAATTTCTGGTTAAAGGCTTACTGTGCCTGCTTATTTGATCTGTTTCTTTCTGAAAATTTTGAGCCTTGTTTGCTGTAGCCCAGAAGTAAGTAGTTTATTGGCCATTTTGGGCAAATTTCTCTCTTTCGTTTCCCTGCTATAAAAAACGCATTTATGCGCTGGGTAGCTAGGGTTAAACTATTGCCGGCTCCACTAAGTCTACTCTTCAATTTTTCCCTTGGAAGTAGACAAACTTTCAACTTAAGCACTCAAAGCTTTCATTTCACAGCCCAGCACTTGCTCAAAACTCATAGCAAGCACTAATTAAGCCTAGCACTAGACCCCTATACTGTCCAGAAGGACAAGGCTCTCTATTCATCCCTACCAGCCAGTCAGTAAAACAGCTCACTTTACCTATTCAGGCATGTCCAAAGGTCAGTTTCCAGGTGTACTTTCCAGTCCAATTGGTGAATCTGTGCATTTTGAGGAAATGTTACAACTGCCTCATGTACACAGGCAACCCTCTCCTCCTACCACCAAACACTAATATATGCGAGAGATGCAATTATACAGCCAAACTGGAGGCAAAGCTCTCAAACCCAAGACTGGAAATGACAGTTAAGAGGAGAAGGAAAATATTTGCAACACACCACCAGTCTCACATAGACCTACTAAACCAACACCAGCAAATAACACACAGGAATACATGAAAACATACTCAGAGGCTCTAAATAAAAATCTGCAAAAGCAACAGAGACCTCCAAAGCAGACACCCAAGCAACCTCCACACCCCATCACAAACCATGAAACACATACTTCACATAATCAGCATGCCATGCAATCACAGCCCTTAAGACAAAATAACATACCCAACACACTAGTAATAGGCGACTCTACAGTCAGGCATACTGATGTCCCACTAACTAGGCTGGACAAGGAGAAGGTTACAGTTAGCTGCCTGTCAGGCACCAGGATCCGCAACATAACATAAGCACTCAGGTCGCTCCAGAACAAGTACAAATACAACTTTGTCATTGTCCATGTTGGTGTGAATGACCTGAGACGTACCTCCCTGGATTACATGAAGAGAGACATGGAAGAGCTCTCTGATCACGTAGCCCAGGCCGGTATGACCCTGACTTTGAGTAGCATCCTGCCTTCACCAAGAATGATGCCACAGTATAAAGAACAAATGATCAATTTCAACAATTGGCTAAGTTTCTGGTGTCATTCAAAGGGGATCCAGTATCTGTCATGACATGCTCGACAAGCCTTGCACCTGTCACCCTTAGGTGTTTGAATACTGGACAAGGCTTTTGCTGCCCCCATAGTGCCTTTTTTAGGCAAGGCTCAAAAGACAAACCCACCACCATAAATAGCACAAGTAACCAAAAACTGAGGGTAATGCTACTCAACGCCAGAAGTCTAAACCTCAAAATGCATGCACTCGAGGCACTCCTCAGTATGGAGAACATTGATATCTGTGCAGTAACAGAAACTGGGTTTAAGGCTCCAGAGAGCACCCCAGCACTACCAGGCTATAACACATACCATACTTTTCGGCCACAGAACCCGGACTGAAACACAAAAGGGGGGGTGTATCCATATTCATCAGGGATTCCCACACCTCCAGGTTAGTGGCACAGCACAATGCCTCAGAGATCATCCATGTGCAACTAACAATGGGCAAAACTGCAATTCAAATTGTAGCTTGCTACAGATCATGCACTATGACCCAGGACCCACATTCCACTTTTCTGGAGACACTGGAAAATATGAAGGTCCTACCAAATGCCCTAATATTGGGTGATTTCAATTACCCAAACATTAACTGGAAGAACTACTCAAGTCCCTTGCTCAATGCTTCCTAGAATTTATAAACTCAAATGCCCTGGATCAACTGGTCAACACCCCCACCAGAGGTGACAACATACTGGACCTGGTCATCACCAACATGGGTGACCGGTGTTCTACACCGGAGGTCAACCCCTCGCTGGCTAGATCAGACCATAGACTAATCACTCTGGATATCCAAATTCTGCCCCCACCCCCAATCAAGGAAACCACAGTGAAAAACTTTTCAAAAGCAAACTTCACATTACTTAAGATTGAGGTGTAAAGGTTGACAGCCCCCATGCTAAAGGACAATGCTGTCCAAGCTGCTGAATCCCTTACAAAGGCACTCTATGAGCACCTGCAAGAATGCATGGATCGTGCTATCCCAAGCAAAACCAAGACTCACTCCTACAAGAAAAGGAAACCGGTCTGGTGGACCCCTGCCATAAACAAGCTATACAATAGGAGGCGGAAACTAGTACAGAAAAGAGTAAAATCCCAAGAAGGAAAGGCATCCCTGATCAGTATCAGCAAGAAACTATGATCCCTCATAAAATCATCTAAGGCTAGCTTCAAAAGAAAAATTGCCAAAGACTCCAAAGATAACCACAAAGCATTCTTTAGCTATGTCAAGAACCTAAGTGGAAACTCTCAGATCTGTTCTGAGTTAGTGCAGAATGGCACAAAATACACTGAACCGACTGATATTGCCAACATTCTGACAGACAGGTTTAGTGCAAACTTCAACCCCTAAAGGGCCCATAACCATACCAGAAGAATGTAAAGCCCCAGAAATCACTGACACACAGGTTAAAACAGCCCTATCTAAAGCCAAAAATACAGCTTCAATGGGACCGGACGGTGTCCCAGGCTGTGTCTTACACGAGCTCCAAAATGAACTAACCCCTCACCTAAATACACTGTTCAAACTCAGCCTGTCTGCAGGCTACATACCCATAGAGTGGTGCACAGCTACAGTTATCCCGCTCCACAAAGGTGGAGCCACAACGGACCCCAAGAACTATCTCCCTATAAGCCTGACTAGCCTGGTCTGCACGGCTATGGAGCGCATCATCATGGAACTCATTAACAGAGACATTGGGAACCTCCAAACATTGGAACCTACCCAGTTTGTCTTTGTTAATGGCAGATCATGCCTCCTAAACCTGCTGGACTTCTTTGAGACAGTTACCAAGGCTTTAGACGAGGGAAAGGAGGTCCACACAACCTACCTAGAACTTGCAAAGGCTTTCAACACCATTCCCCATTCTGGTATTATAGACAAGCTCACCAGCCTGAACATAAACCCCTACGTCATGAGATGGGTTGCCAATTGGCTCATGGATAAAACCCACATGGTGAGAGTTGCATACTCTAGGTCCGACTCTAAACCGGTTACAAGTGGTGTCCCCCAGGGCTCAGTCCTGGGACCCCTCCTGTTTGGTATATACTTCTTAGAGGTACAGGCAAGCACAGGAGGACTATGGCTGATGAAGTTCGCAGATGACTGCAAACTGGGGGCCATAACTGACTCTCCAGCTGATACAGACATCCTTCAGAAGGGTCTCACTGAGATGGATACCTGGTGTCAAAATCATGGCCTCAAGCTAAATGCCAAAAAGTGCATAGTCATCCCCTTTGGAAAAATCTAAGTCCCTTGAACTACTACATACATGGTAGTCCCCTAAATGCAGAAAATGTAATAAGGGATCTGGGGACCAAAGTAGATAGTAATCTCTCCTTTGATAATCATATTGCCAAGGTGATTACAAAATCCGTCTATGTGGCCCACCTAATCACAAAAGGGTTCGCATTTAGAGCAAAAGAGGTTATTGTGCCCCTCTACTCATCACTCATCAGACCCATCAGAGTACAATGCCCCATTTGGGATGTACCTTACAAGACACCTGCAACAGCTGGAAAGATCACAGAAGTATATCACCAAGAAGATTACTGGCCTCAAGCAGATGCCCTATGCAGCCCAACTGAAGAAACTCCAACTGTACTCGGTTGCATACCGCTTACTCAGAGGTGATCTCTGCCTGACATACAAGGCCATGTCCAACCCAGAATTGGTGGACATGCTCCACCTAAAGAAAAACAAATCCCCAAGAGCCACACACTCTAGGGATCTAAACCTCACCACAATGATAAATAGGATATGCTGGAGGGATAGATTCCTGTCCCAGAGACTCCCCATGCTTTGGAACAGGATTCCACTCAACAGTAGGCAGAGCCCCTCACTAATACTCTTAAAAAAAACCTTGATGAGTGGATGGGAAACGGAAAATTTATCCCGGGATTCACTGCAGTGGCTCTGCTGGACAGGGCACAGGGAACTAATGGCTTTGCTGGATAGAGACACAGGGAACTAATCTAAGGGGGTGGTGGAAGCCAACACATTATGGCTAGGCTTATAGATGCCCTCAGGCAGATATTCTTGGGGTAATTTGGGTATTTACAATAATGTGTGATATATTATGGTTCTTTTCTTATACAAGTTATTAAAATAAAAAAGCTTGTTCAGTTTGTGTTCCCTACTTCATAGTTTTGTCTGATGAACTATAACCACATAAGAGGCCATTGTTTACTCCATTTGTTTTTCTTGGGAAGTCAGACTTGGACAGAAGACCTTTCTAGTTTAGAACCTGGGAGAAAAGTTCCAGCATTTATAAAATGAAGTACATAAATGAGGCATGTATGCACACCATAAAACATTAAATACTTTCTATCTACTTACCCTAGTGAAGGAGGGCAGATCAAAGATTAGTCTTCCAGTTACGGATATCAGCACACACTTGGTATCTACTAGCATTTCTTGCATCACATGAGAGATAATGCCTGCAGTTTGACATATATCCTCAAGTTTCACCGCATTGGACCATGCTCAAAAACCCTACAATAGGGCTTATTCACTGGACTTTCTTACAAGATACATGATGTTCCTTAGTCGGTTCTTGCTCCAGTATAAGGAGTGCTCTTGTCTGAAGCCTTAACCAAATTAGGAAGCATCTCACTCTGAAGGAGGGTAGGCCCAAAGCTACTGCAGTGAGGCCTATTTTCTTTCACCTGTACCCTTGATCATTTCTACCCTTTGTTCATGAACCATAGGAATACTGAATGATCACTTGGTGTGCAAGAGCCCAAGACCACAGCTCCTGTTTCACCATTAAAATTAGTTTGCCATGTAAGGCTGATTAGGGCATGACAGGACACTTTTCAGCACAGGACAGGAGAAAAGCTCCACAGTAAACGAATCTTACAAGATGTCATAAAATGCATTACAAACCAGTAAATGTTAAGTATCACATGTAAGATACAAAAATTAGTAGAGGCAAATCATAGGTATCATTATATTCCACTGTAAAGTGTTATTAATTATTTTGGCTTTAAAGCATTTCTAATTCCACTCGAGATGTAATTGTCTTGTGAATAGTCGGGGAATGCTATGTATTAGCAGACAGAGAAATTCCTTCCTTTAGGGATAATGGAGCAGTACGAGACCAATTATGCAAACTGTTCTTATAATCAATGGAGGAATGTTCTATGCTTTGGCAGATTTGATAGGAATTTGAAGGGCACAGTCTCCTTGTCCTGGACTGGAGATTGAGTGGGTACTGTTGTGGTGTAGGTAGATAGGAGTCCTCATGCCTGCAGAGGGATTAGCAGGAAGGAACAATGTCTCCAAATGTCTACTTTGTCACCTTTGTACATCAGTCCTTGGACACAAGTTTTTCCTTGAATGAAAAATACTGAATTTACTTCCTTAATGATGATTTTTGCTCATGTCAAACTTTTATTGCAGTGTATTTTAGGAATTCGATTTTTAGGTCATTGATTGCACATATTTTAATTCTTTCTTCTGCAAAGAAACTATCCTTCTTTCAGGACATCAAACGTTTTCTGGTTTTGTTCCAACTATGATCAGGATACATCTGTACATGTTGGCTTTTAAGAAGTGCTGCTAGTTGGCTTTTCTGATAAACATGCATTATTCAATGTAGCTACAATGCAAGGTCTTTGCCTAATACATCTATATTATATTTATTGACATTTAATTGCCAGGAAAGTCCATCTGGGTAGGTGACTATTTTCAGCAGAGGTCGAAGATAAAAATCTCCAAAATATTTCAAAAACATTTTAAGAACAATAATTTTTCAGTCTTCAAAAATAATACAAAAACACATAGATTTTAAATAATTATACCAAATTAGACATAACCCTAACTCGCAAGCACAAAAGTTCCTTGACTTTGTTAATTCAAATTCCCTGGAACAAATTGTCCATACCCTAAAAAGGGGAACAAACATTCTGGATCTGGTCCTCCCCAACATGCTAAACAGATGTACTGCTGCAACTGTCAGACCCTCATTAGTGAAAACTGACCACAAATCAGTCACCTTTGAGCTGGCACTAACACCAGAACTACAGCCTCCTGGATGAAGGTATAAATGCATTTCAAGCCCCACCCTAAGCTGGAAGTGGTAACTACAGTGAAGCTTACACTAAAGCCCTGTACAATCACACTTGCATATGTGAATAAACTCAACTGTACCAGAAAGAATCAAAGCCAGAGCCCCAAGTAAAAACAAGCAGCCATGGTGAACATCCAGCATCATCAAACTTTACAATAAACACAAAAAGTTGCTGTCCAAGAAAACAAAGGCACAGTCCCAACAATGGAAAAGCACCCTCTTCAGCCTCAACAGGCAAACAGGTTCATAGGTAGGTACTAGGCTATCTGCCCAAGGGCATTTATAAGCCTAGCCAGAATGTGTTGGCTTTCGCCTCCCATTTGGATTTTATTAGATTCCTGAGCCTCTGTCCAGCAGGGCCATAGAAGTGATCCCTGGAGTAAATTTACGATTTCTGTCCAGCAGGGCCACTGATGTGATCCCAGGTGTATATTTATGATTTCCCATTCATTCATCAAGATTTCTCTTGAAGAGAGTCAGTGAGGGGCTTTGCCTAACATAGATTGGGATTCTATTCCAGAGCGAGGGAGGTCTCTGGGACAGGAATATATCCCTCCTGCATGTCCTATTTATTGTTGTGCTGAGGTTTAAATACCTAGAGCATGTGGCTCTAAGAGATTTGGTTTTCCTTAGGTGGAGCATGCCCATTAATTCAGGGTTTGACATGGCCTTGTATGTAAGGCAGAGGTCTCCTCTGAGGAGGCGGTAAGCAACTGAGTAAAGATGGAGTTTCTTTAGCCAGGCTGCATAGGGCATTTGTTTGAGGTCGATGATCCTCTTGGTGAGGTACTTTTGCGGTCTTTCCAGCTGTTGCAGGTGTCGAGTAAGGTACATCCCAAATGGGGCATTGTACTCTATTATGGGCCTGATGAGCGATGAGTAGAGGGGCACAATAACCTCTCTTGATCTAGATTCGAACACTTTTGTGATTAGGTGGGCTACATAGAAGGATTTTCTAACCACTTTGGCAATGTGGTTATCAAAGGAGAGGTTGGTATCTACTTTGGTCCCCAAGTCCCTAATTACATCTGCCGTACTTAGTGGATTACCTCCTATGTGATAGTTTGTGGGCACTTTATTTTTCCCAAAGGGGATGACTATGCACTTTTTGGCATTTAGCTTAAGGTCATGATTCTGACACCAGGTATTCGTCTCCGTGAGACCCTTCTGGAGAATGTCTGCGTCAGCCAGTGAGTCGATTATGGCCCCCAGTTTGCAATCATCTGTGAACTTGGTCAGCCATAGTCCTCCCATGCTTGCCTGTACCTCAGAGAAGTATATACTGAACAGGAGGGGTCCCAGGACTGAGCCTTGAGGGACTCCACTTGTAACCGGTTTAGAGTCAGACATAGCACCCGCAACTCTGACCATGTGAGTTCTATCCTTGAGCCAGTTTGCAACCCATCTCATGACATAGGGGTTAACGTTCAAGCTGGTGAGCTTTTCTATAATGCCAGAGTGGGGAATGGTGTCAAAGGCCTTTGTGATGTCCAGGTAGGCTGTGTGGACTACCTTTCCCTCATCTATGGCCTTGTTAACTGTTTCAAAGAAATCAACCAGGTTTAGGAGGCATGATTTGCCTTTAACAAAGCCGAATTGGGTAAGGTCCAGTGTCTGGAGGTTCCCAATGTCTTTGTCAATGAGTTCCATGATGATGCGCTCCATGGCTTTGCAGACCAAGCTAGTCAGGCTTATAGGGCGATAGTTCCCGGGATCCGTTGTTGCACCACCTTTGTGGAGCGGGATAACTGTTGCTGTACATCATTCTTTGGGTACATAACCTGTGGTGAGGCTGAGCTTGAACAGTGAGTTTAGTTGAGGGGTTAGTTAATTTTGGAGCTTGTGTAGGACGCAGCCTGGGATGCCATCTGGTCCCATTGATGCTGTGTTCTTGGCTTTGGAAAGGGCTGTTTTCACCTGAGTGTCTGTGATGTCTGGGGCTCTACAATCTTCTGGAGTGGACACGGGCCCTTTAGGGGGTGGGGAGGTAAAGTTTGCACTGAACCTGTCAGCCAGGATGTTGGCAATGTCTGTTGGTTCAGTGTATTTTTTGTCATTTTGCACTAGCTCAGAGCAGATCTGAGAGCTGCCACTTAGATTCTTGACATAGCTAAAGAAGGCTTTGTGATTATCTTTAGTGTCTTTGGCAATTTTTCTTTCGAAGTTGGCCTTGGATGATTTTATGAGGGATCGTAGTTTCCTGCTGGTACTGATTAGGGATGCCTTCCCTTTTTGGGATTTTGCTCTATCATGTAGTAGTTTCTTCCTTCTGTTGAAGAGCTTATTTATGGCTGGGGTCCACCAGACTGGTTTCCTCATTTTGGAGGAGTGAGTCTTTGTTTTACTTGGGATAGCTCGAGCCATGCATTCCTGTAGGTGCACATAGAATGCATTTGTGAAGGATTCTGCGGTTTGGGCAGCATTATCCTTTAGCAGTGGGGCTTTGACAACTTGTCAAATCCTCCAAGGATTTCATTGAGAGAAACTTAGCAAGTACAGCCAAGGGTAACCACAAGGCCATTTACAGCTACTTATGTAACCTAAAGGTAGGACCCAAGCATGTGCAGAACTAGTGGCCAACGGTGTCACACACACTGACCCCACCAGGATAGCAAACCTGCTAGTGGAGAGGATGGTGAAAATTTCACTCCCTTGTCTCCTCCAAACTTACAACAGACCTTCCCCAACCCCCCCCCCCATCCCAGCCTACATATGTAAAGAGCAGGTCCTCAAAGATGATTTGTTTTTACAGTGTATAATACATTTTTGTGTGTGGGGAACATCTTAGTGGTTATTTCTTTATATAGACTATCATGGATTCTGCAGGACTGATTAAAAGTTTAATACTGCTAACTGTCATGCTGAGTGTTAAGTACTGGATTCTTTAAAATTGTAACTGTCTGGTCCCCATCATATGTGGCCATCTTCTTCATAGCCAGTACTGTTATAGCACATGTTACCTTTGTTTCACATTTTTGTTATTATTAATTATCTCATATTTCTTACACACATTCTTTATTTTTCTTTCTGCTATGTACCAGTAGTTGCATTTGGTTGGCAAATATTTATAACTTTTGATAAGGTCACGTTCATTTTTAAAAAGCATGCCCCTTTTTCCAGACTTCAAATCCTTCTAGTCAATATAGACTCACACTATTCAGTAAATTCAACATATATTGTACTTCTAAGCTTTCCACCCCACGTCTCTGCTGAAGAGAGTCCATCACCCCAATAAAACATTAAGAATAAATAACCTGTGAGGGAAAAATAGAATCAACATTGACAATATAAAAAAAACATGTTTTAATGTGAAAAGACCATAATATGCCTCATACTGCTGTCAGCAATGTGAAAATTAGAATTTGTCATTAATTTCATAATAATAAAAAAGTAGAAAATGATTAGGGCATCTGTTACACATGGTTGGATATTATAAAGGTTTACTTGCATAAGAAGACTTTGCACACTGAAAAATTGCTCCATAAATTACAAAACTATCTGTAGTTTAAAAAGCAAAGGAAAAAGAACAGCTACTGCTCTACAGTAGCACAGCAGTGTACAAGGTTACCTTTGTGATGTTCCTATATTACCTGACTGACAGCCATTGTTACTGGTCTTGTAAATCCACATTTTCATTACACATCAGAGTACAAGGTTACCTTTTAATGTACCTCTATTACCTGACTGCTACATTGTTACTACTTTTGTAGCTCTTCATTTACATTAACAACAGAGTATAAGGTTACGCCTGTAACCCCTCATTTACTTTACACAGCAGAGTACAAGGTTACCTTTGTGATGTACCTGAATTACGTGACTGACTGTTACTGCTCTTATAACTACTCGTTTATATTGCTTCCAGAGCCATAGAGTCAGACTTCCCATGGTTCATTGTTTTTACAAGCAAGGTAGGAACTACATTAGCACCTTGTGTCTGTGAGGTAAACACCTTAACCATTATTCCAACTCCAAGAAAAAGAAAAACATAAATGCTAAGCTGTTACTCTGCAGACCATTACAAGTCGATGCAATAACTAGAGGTCAGAATCAAACATTGTGCCTTGTAGCTGTCAATTTATGAGCTCAACTATTATATCAACCCTCCCCAGTTTTGTTCTGCAAATAAGTTAACTCATTTCAATTAGATTATGTGCTGAATATAAAATGATTTCAAATAAAGAAATCAGAAGCCATGTTGAATTAAATACATAGACTGACCCAGGAGGCTGCATGAATCTCCCGTTTTATAATCTGCCACTGGTTATAGCACACCCTCCAGAACTATTATTCCTGCCACAAACTTTCCTTGCATCAAGAGGCCACCTTCTCTAACAGGCCAGTATCCCTTCTTTTGCATACTATTTTAATGGAATGAATGTTGTGAAGAGAATCTCTACCTAATACAACATTTATCTGTCAGTCATAAAAGAATGTTATTTGTACTACTATATTTTTTTTCCAAACACCTTTATTGAATTATCACTTGTGACACAGGCAAATTTACATTCATATAAAGGTAATTACAGTATTTTAACATAACGAACATTATACTTCACATATATTGCTATATATCATATAACCTATGCAATATTACGTAATTATTCAATTCCTGCCTTTTTTAAAGAAGAAACATCTATTAAACCATCACTTACTACATAGGCAATCATGCATTTACATAAATGAAAGCAAACCACGCTGACACTCCCCATTGCAAACATTATGCATCACTTATAATCTACCCAATCTTTCTCACTCAAACATTACATAGCTCATTTAAACATGACTCTTGGATCTGATTAGGCATGCACATAGAACGCGGGTGCTCCAATACCAAGATATTTACTTTCTCAACACCTCTGCCCCCCAAACTAGAGTGCCTTTTATGCTGCTCTCAGACCACCTTTATCCTGTACTCGTGTTCTGACCCCAGAGCACACTCAATAGCACCTAACTTGGTGTTGCTACAACTGCCCACCCCCATTCAATTTCCTACTTCTATACCGGCCTTAAGTGACACATTCCAGTGCATCATACAGGTCATAAGAGATCTCTTACCTTTGGGTAGTATTTGATTGTTTTTCTTAAGATCCCTGGCTGTCGGCTCTGCCCCGCTCAGTTTGCCCTCGCTAAGCTAGGGCTCACTCCGATCTCCTACCCTACCCCAAATTCACACCTATCCCCACTACTCCTATTCTTATTTATCACTAGCCACTCCCACCCAGCTCTCCTAACCAATCACAAACACAGTGCTTCACCATCTAACACAGCTGGAACTGCCCACACCCACCTTCCAATTATCACATTATCTACACTACATTCTTCTCACTTCCTCTCCTATTCACACCAAAAATCCTCCTCCTGAACTCCTACTTGCCCAGTATACTTCTAACTATTCTTACTAACCTAGACAGCATCCAGTACATTCCATTTTAAACTACCACAACATGCTAGTACTGCACTTAGCTTCTCTTATCACTCTCCCTAATGAGCTCATACCATGCCCATCTACAAGAAACTCCTCCCTTCTATTCCACATACACTAACCTATACAACATACCTATGTCCTCTGTCCCAGCGACTGCACTCCCTTTTTAATACTACCTGATCAGCACACACCCACACTTTCCCATCAATATGATAGACACATAAGAAAAATACTCAAGGGCATTGTCCATATAGCCTCCGACCTAACATGCTGTGGGGACGACCATCAACTTCTTTAAGCACCCCTCTACCTCCCAAATTCCCAACCACCCCATTAACTTTCTACATCTCCCCAGAAAATCTACTGACCTACTCTTATTTAACATCAACATTAGAAGCATCTCCAATAAAATTCACAACCCCCATGCTCGTCTATCACTATACACCCCAGACATAGCTGTCATAACAGAGACTTGTCTTAAACACCATATTATAGATAATGAAATTATCCCACCAGGTTATAATATTCTCAGAAAAGATAGAACTAACAAGAAAGGAGGAGCTATTGCCATATTATTCAAAAATCACCTCACAGTAGAGACCTTACAAATAAAGCATCCCAACCTAGACAAAGCAGAAACTCTTTGCCCAACTAAAACTCAATACAAACAAGCTAATAAATATACCACCCAGTAAAAATATAGCCACCCTTGAGAACCCACTCCACTGATCCTCCACCACACTCCAGCAGGAAACTTTCATCCTGGGAGACTTTAACTTGGATTGGCTAACATGCAACTCTCATGCCCCCACAAACCACATTAACCTTCATAGCTTTACACAAACTATCCAAACTCCAACCAGATTAGACAAAACAACTAACAGGGAATATATCCTTGACTGGATACTCACAAACAAACCAGTCCTCCCCTCTCATACAGGTTGCCTGCCTGATGGCCTAAGTGACCATCTAACAAACTTCCTACTTAGACAGCATTTCCACCACATTAAATGAACAGTCTACCAAACAATTAGAAATAAAAAGAATCTTAACCCCAACAACCTCATCACAGATCTAAAACACTGTAAATGGACACCATTAAAACATCTTGACCTTAATGAAGCCATCAAATACTTTAATGCCACCTTTCTAAACATCCTGAACCTACACACCACACCCAGAACCATCAGAGTCAAAGCTAACAGTGCTCCTTGGCTTAGTAAGGAAACCAGTGCCCTCCTCAAAAGCAGGGACAAAGCCTGGAACAATTGGTACAAAACCCAATCCCATGCTACTAAACAAACATACCTGGAGCTCAGGAATAAAGCTAAAAAACTGGTAAAACATGACAAAGCTAACTACTCCAATAATCTTCAAATAAAGCATCAGCATAATCCTCAAAAGTTCTGGGCAGCTATTAACAAAATACTCTCACCAGGTAAAAGTGGTACCCCCTCCCTTACCACTGAAAACACAACAGAAACTATAGCTACACAATCCAACAAATTCTTCACTAACACAGTTCTAGCCCTATCCATCCAACAAAACAACTCTAACAATCCAATAGCAGCTTATTCCACTTCCAGACCATCTTTACTGACAGGATTAAAAATACCTAAAAAACTCAAGCCCACAACACTAGCATCTGACAACTTACCAGCACAATTCCTACAAATAGCAGCCAATGCCATAGCCTACTCTGTATCTATTCTTATTAGTAGATCCCTGTCAGAAGCCCTTGTCCCCAAAATATGGAAAATATCACATATACCACCTTTTCATAAAGGAGGGAATTCCACAGAACTAACAAACTATTATCCAATAGCTAGCCTATCCCCCATAGCCAAAATCCTGAAGAGATGTATGCACACCCAAAGTGGGCTACTTGCACACACACACACACACACACACACACACACACACACACACACACACACACACACACACACACACACACACACACACACTCTCCAGTCACTCAGCATGGCTTTTGCCCCAATGACAGTACTACAGCTCATATGTCCTTCACAAACGCAGTTAATTATCACAGAAATAATGACAATTGTGTTAGCCATCATCCTTGACCCCGTCAAAAGCTTTTGACATGGTCAGACAGCATACTCATCAAAACGCTCTCCTATATAGGGCTTAGTGACTCCTCCTTAGCCTGGTTACAAAGCTACCTTTCCAACCGCCAACAAGCAGTGATGCGGCAACATGAATTCTCTCCACTGCTCCCAGTCACTCTCGACATGCCACAAGGCTCCATTCTAGGCCCATTACTCGTCTCTGTATACTAACAACCTCTACTCTTCTATTCCTCATGCATCTGTCATACAATATGCAGATTATTCCACACTAATCTGTTCAGCGTCTTCCCTACAAGAACTCCAATCACTTATCCAACTATACTTTCTAGCAGTCAAAAAATTCCTATCTAACATCCAGCTTATTTTGAATCCTAACAAAGCAAAACTGCTTTTTTTCAAACCAAATCCACCACCTTAGACATCACCTTTAATATCACATCCAGTAACAAAACCATAATTTTCCCCAAAGCTCACACAAAGTTACTTGATGTTGAGACTGACAATAATTTGACATTTGATGTTCACATTGCCCACACCATTAAAAAAGTACATAAGAAACTGGGAATGCTATATAGGAACAGACAGTACCTTACTAAACAATCAAAAGCTACCATGGCACATACTCACCTACTTTCTTCCCTACTGTATACCTCCCCTATACTCACCAATCTCAAAAAGACTGATTTAGCAAAACTAGAATCCTGCTATAACAACATCACCAGGTTTGCTACTGACTCCCCTTATAGGACACACCACTGTCTAGCATTAAAACAACTTAACTGGCTAGAATTTCCTCATCTCTTGCAACACAATCAACTCACAAAAAGCTCATAAAATTTTGCATCACCCCGAATAAAACCCTTTGCTACAAACCTTACTGCAACCATACTCAAGTAAAAGGAATCTTCACTCAAACATTGAATTCCTTCTTGAGGTAACTAAACCCCTCAATACAACAGGAGAATCACTCTTCACTATCTGTGTATCCAAGCTATGGAACTCCTTACCTACACACACATATCATCTATCTTACCACTAACACAGTTCCGTAGCCTTTCGTTTGACACTCATGTTTGCTAAGTGTAGTTAGAAAACCTTCTATATCCACCCTGATCACATGAAGGGATTCATCTCTATCAAGGAGGAGTGACATCCCCCCTGTACATCACACATTATTAGACCCATGATTGAGTACAATGCCCCGTTGAATGTATCTGACCAGACACCTGCTGCAGCTTGAAAGGCCCCTAAAAAGTTCACCAAAAAAGGATAAAGGGTCTCAAAATATGTCTTATGCTGCCCGACTGAAACTCTCCTCTATTCAGTCTCATCATACCGCTTGCTTGCTCAGACCTGACATATGACATATAAGGCCATGTCACAAACCCATATGATGAATATACCTCACAATCTAAATCCTCCCTCCTCACCACAAGGCGAGAACCACTTAAAACCTTGGTTATAAATAAAATAAGCTGTGCTGGAAGGACAGAGATTCATCACCCAGACAGCTGTGGAACAAAATCCCGGTAAATGTGAGGTGCAGCACCTCTCTGGTCTTGGTCTTGTTTCAAGAGGAATGATTGGGAATGGATGGGAGATATAGATATATACCCACTTCAGCTAGCTTGACAGAGACAGAGCAGAGGCAAATGATAGCATAGTTTTATTCATTACTAAAGGGTGGCGAAAGCCACATAACTATAACATAACATAGGCTATGAGCTTATAAAGACCCTTGGATGTATGAGACCTAAAAGACACTAAGAATTCACTACACTTCTAATTGGCTCTGATACTGTACTAGTCCTGGTTAACTTCAAGCTACAGTTCTGGCTAGTTTCAAGCTTCAGTCTCACTATACTATGTACAGAATACTTAATAGCTATTGTTTGTTGTACTTAAAGCCATATCCTACATGAATTACACAACCTGGCTAGTCCGTTGGACATGAACCAGTACTATCTGTATGAATCTACATAAGTATGTTCTAGATGTAGCCTGAAACATAAATGACAAGGACAAACCAAGTCTTGTATGCATCTACTGAATTATGTTTTCTTACTCTGTTAATGTCAACATATTTTGGTATAATGTGCCTTATACATTGTGTTTTTTCATAACTGTTCTTGTATATTATCTACTGCACTCACTCTCACTGTTGTTTATTAGTGGACCTTTTCTCCTCGGGCCTCCACTGAAACAGGACATGTGTCCAGTGGACTTGCCCAGTTAACAAATGTAAAATAATAATAATAAAATAATAATTTAAGCCCTGCCAACTTTTAAACCTCATATTTGTAGTACTAAGAATAATACTTCATTTCCATCAGCAATATTAACATTACATCCCTTAAGAATTGCAGCATGTTAGCAAATCAAAAGGCAAGAACTACAATACTACATTATAGTTAAAGATTTGACAAAGGGGAAGCATGCCTCTCAAACTCTTAGTGCAAGAAATCTGGACAAAGCCTGACCAAAATGGGGGGATAAAAGCCCCAAAATAGGGACATATTTTAAATATTACTCTTACAAACTTAGAAAGTTGCTAGAGTAACAGTTTGTTTTAACATACATTTTCTGAAGAGTTTGAAGTCTGAAACTCAAATGCATGACATTTAAGTTATTTCCATCCTTAGAGCATCAGAGTGATTTGCCAGAAAACCACACATTTTATGAGGAAGAGACTAAAAATATTAACCAAAAACCTGGGCATTCTGCGAAAATCTGGACAGTTGAGAGGTATGAGGGGAAGATGAACTCCTGAGGCAAATAATACTTTTGAACAGTTGACAGAATAATCATGGTCAGAACTTGTACCAACATCTGCAGAATTCAGTAAACCTTTCATAGTTCATACTGGTGCGTTAGAAGCAGATCTAGGGACAGTGTTTTCAAAGGACTTTAAAACACATAATATTGAGGAGCCAAGATACTTAATACTTCTTCCAAGACCGGTATTACCTAACTCAATTTGACCATCATCTTATGCACTTGATCTTTCTTAAGAAAAGCTGAATCTTCTCAACTTATCTTGTGTACAACTCTGAAAGGCTCCTCATCAAATGCGCTACTTGCAGGATTTAAAAATTTAGACTGGAGTTCTTCTCACGGTTGTATGGACCAGCCACACCATAGCTTTATCTACTTTCTATAATCTACTGTCTCCATACAGGACAAACTATTTCCCCTCATTAAAGTCATAAGATCAGAGAATCATAATCCCTGGATCACTGATGAGCAAAGAGGGGACTTCTGGATGGAACAGAAAAAGTGACTCAGCTAACACTGGCAAAATTACTGAATACTAGCAGTTAAAGTGAATTACTAGAATATGCACAAACGCAGGAAAAGTCAATTACTGTTGAAACTTACAAATCACACATCTAGATCTTAAATGATTTTGGAATGCAACACATGATCTAGGCTATTCCAAAGTCTTCCCAAAAAACTAACCTGAAGTAGCCATACACTCACTGATAAGGTAATCGGGGAGATTAATGATGGGTTATGCAACCCTCCATACACCATCATCTTACATTATAGTGACCCACCCAGCCTAACACCATGCATATCATTGTATACAATTCTTCAATAACCCCTCTTCTACTTTAAAGTCATACAGAAGTCTTAACTCCAAAAACAGACTGTGGTGACAACTCAAACTTTCATGACATTCACACCAGAATACTGAACCTAGGTACTCCCATAGTCTGGCAAGACCCCTACTTACCTTTCTAATCTAACTTGCACTGCCATAACTCTGCCCCACAATTTCAAACATGCTGTGCTTGTACCTCCACCGCCTTCCACCAGAGAGGTGCTTGTACCTCCACCACCTTCCACCAGAGAGGTGCTTGTACCTACACCACCTTCTACCAGAGAGGTGCTTGTATCTTCACCCCCTTCCACCAGAGAGGTTCTTGTAGCTTCACCCACTTCCACCAGAGAGGTTCTTGCAGCTCCACCCACTCCCACCAGAGAGGTTCTTGTAGCTCCACCCACTTCCACCAGATAGGTTCTTGTAGCTCCACCCACTTCCACCAGAGAGGTTATTGTGGCTCCACCCACTTCCACCAGAGAGGTTCTTGTAGCTCCACCCACTTCCACCAGAGATGTGCTCCTACTTCCACCACCTTCCATCAGAGAGGTGCTTGTAGCTCCACCCCTTCCATCAGAAAGGTGCTCCTACTTCCACCACTTTCCACCAGACAAGTACTTATACCTCCACTGCCTTCCACAAGAGAGGTGCTCCTCCCTTAAACCCCTTCCATTAGAGGATTTCCACCTTCTTACCATCATCTGCCTTCGATACAGTCGCAGCAAACCTTTACTTCAAATGTCCTCATTAGGTCTCTCCCAGCCAACCCTTCTATGGTTCAAAAGCTACCTGTCCAATAGGTATCGGTCAGTAAAATGGCATTCTATGCTCTCTGCTTACCTCCAGTCACCACCGCTGTACCACAAGGCTCAGTATCATTGGTTCCCTTGTCTTTAATATTTTCAACACCACCCTCTACACATTCACATAACAGGCCACCCTAAATCAATACACAGACCATTCCATTCTCATTTCTACATTTGACAACATGGTACACTTCCAAAGAATTACTCAGGAAGCTTTAACAGCCACTGAGACATGGCTTCATAGCTGACAACCAAACTTCAATCTAAAAAAAGAAAAAAAAAAATACTGCTTTTCCCACCAAACCATTGTCTCACGAAAAAACAAAAGTTTAATTCATCTCTCTTGGTAATACAACCATTAAAGTCACTCCTCATAGCGGATTATTATTATTGTTGATACTACAGATAATGGATGATGATGTTAAATTTGACCTGCACATACAAAACTGCATAAGAAAATGTTATCAAAAAATGTGGATGCTTTACAAAGCCTCAGTGATTCAACTAAAACTGCACTTGCCAATAATTATCTCCTCCCAAAGTTCTTTATGGTGCTCCCATCCTTACTAACCTCCAAGCTTCACAAAAATTAAAACTTGAACAATACTATAGCAAAGCTGCTAAATTTTCAGCAAATACCCATTTCAGAACCCACCACTGTATAGCACTGAAAAGCCTAAATTGGTTACAATTGCCACATCAACTAACATATTAACGTCTTACCATTTATAAAATTATCCAGCATCCATCTGCCTGTCCAGCACTAAAAAAATATTCTACACTGTTATGTTCCCAGTCACTGCAATCCAGTGACCAAAAACTCCTGTCTACAAACCTATCAAATGTGCTGTGCATTGTCTGTTTGCTAAGGCCAGAACTCATTACCTGTATCTGTCAGGTCAATACCCTTCCTCCCATCTTTCAAAACCACGACTTCCTAGCTAAAATCTGTCCCTGTCCTTGCTCAAAACCAGGATAAACTATATCAATAAATGCGAACAAGTCCCTTTTCATTCATTACACCAGCTTACTCTCCCTTCTTCACGTCTTTACTTTTATCGACTTCTCTTCCCTAATTTTCTCTTTAAATATACCATAAGCCTGTTTATCCCCTCACTTCATATTGCAATTTTTGCTTGCGTTAGACTAACTTAACTTTAATTTTTCTACAAACTGTATAAAATTTCTCTAAATATTAAATGATTGTCATACAACTTTTATCGATACTTAACCAGTGTTTTTATATGTCTAATTTGTTATAATTATTTAAATTGCATATTTTTTGTTTTATTTTTGAAGATTATAAAATTATAGTTCTTAAAATGTTTTATAACAATTTGGAACTGAAAATGGGCTTTCACTGAGTCAGACTTTCCCAGTAAATAAATGTCTAGAAATATATAAAAATAAATTTGCACATTTATATCAATTATTCAAAAACTGTTAATGAATAACTACTGAAGTATGTAGCAGGTTACGACTTTCTTACAAACTGCAATGCTTTCACCCCAAATACTGTATCCTGATAACCATCTCCACTTCAGCTGACCACATATTGTAACTTGGAACAAGGTCATCTTACTGATGCTACATCTCAATCTAAAAATGGCTTTTGATGTTGTAGACCACTCAAACTGGCAGACACTGGACTCTCACCTAACGTGTTATAGTAGTTTCAGTGCTACCTTAGCAATCAGACTTTTAGAATACTCGCCTCAGGTATTAACAGAAGAGTAGCACAAGGGTCATTTCTAGGGCTGCTTCTCACTTTTCATAAATGATCTGACTTGGAATCAGCTGACATGTCCTACATGGAGTGACTCAAAGCCCTCTCGCTATATTCGATATTTAACAGACTAAGTCTGCCTGGCATACAAACCATTCTCTGACCCATTACTTATAGATTTACTGCATAGCAAACCTCTTCTGCAACATCAACAGAACGATTTGGATTGACAGGTATATTTTGCAGAGGATACTTCTGCTATGGAACAGACTCCCCATCCACATAAATCAAAGCTCATCCCTGTTCATTTTCAAGTGCAACTTAAATTTACAGATGAGATATAGAAAATGTACCCCATGACTGCTCCCTGTACTACTAATGGACAGAGACAATTCCTAAATTCTTTATTCCATGCAGGGGTCCTGTTGAGTTATCTATGATATGATTGCACTTATTCTCATTAGGAGTAATATATAATTACTGACCAAGGGATGGGTAAGATCAATCTAACACCAAATGGAATAGGTTAACACTTACACCGAAAGGTAAATTGGCTAGACTTAAAATGGCCTGCAAGCACAACTAGCCTAGTACTTATCTATGAACATATAATATTGTAATAACTAAGGTCAACAAGAACCTTAACAATGACCACCAAGAAGACTTTAAACCTAAAATGGCTTCAAATTAACAAATTATCTGTTAATACCCACAAAACTACTCTCACACTATTTGTAACTCTATAAAAGATAAATATTTTTGATATTATGCTCATCACAGATGTATAAAAAATAACTTACCTTAGACAAAGTCTCAAAGGTACCTGGGCCTCACCTTTGATTAGACCCTCTTGTTCAATGTCCATGTCTAATCCCAAGTCAACAAAGTTCTTTCAGAACATAAGACTTCCTACATTTCTTACTCATATAAGATGCCAGATGAGCAATAGCTTTAAAAGTTTCTCTGCCTAGAATAGAACATGATCCACTTGTTATTGCCCTTTGCTTAGAACATGATCCACTGGTTATTCCACTTTGCTTAGAACATGATCCGCCTATTATTACTCTCTGCTTAGAACACGGTCCACCTGTTATTGCACTTTGCTTAAGAACATGATCCACCTGTTATTGCTCTTTGCATAGAACATGATCCACCTGTTATTGCATTTTGCTTGGAATATGATCCAACTGTTTGTCGTTTTTGCTTAGAACATGATCTGCCTGTTATTGCTCTTTCCTTAAAGCATGATCTGCCTGTTATTCCTTTTTGCTTAGAACATGATCTGCCGGTTAGTGCTCTTTGCATAGAACATGATCCACCTGTTATTCCATTTTGTTTAGAACATGATCCGCCTGTTACTGCATTTTGCTTAGAATATGATCCGCCTGTTACTGCATTTTGCTTAGAACATGATCCGCCTGTTACTGCATTTTGCTTACATGATCCACCTGTTATTGCTCTTTGCTTAGAACATGATCCACCTGTTATTGCTCTTTGCTTAGAACATGATCCAACTGTTATTGCTCTTTGCTTAGAACATGATCCACCTGTTATTGCTCTTTGATTAGAACATGATCCACCTGTTATTGCACTTTGCTTAGAACATGGTTCGCCTGTTATTGCTCTTTGCTCCTTATAGATTACTACTTTACTACAGTTTGCTAAGAACAAAATTCATAGATTCATTATCTTGTTAATATAGACCATAAGTAAAAACATTTGGCTCCCTATCTCTGTTAGACCTACATTTCTTGTCTACACGCCTGCATTTACAATTCTCAAATACTGGTACTGCCCTCCTCTCTGAAGTGATGTTATCAGAAAAGTAACTTTTCTCTTGCAGTACACCCATGCCTGATCCATTCTCTTTTATTGTAGTTTAGAGTGGGGATATTCCTATTTACATTTAGATGTCATTATATGTTTGCTTAATACAGCTGTCTGAATTTTAGTAAAAAAGCTCAGCAAGACATTATGTCTTCCATTGCTTTCCCCCTCTGCTACAAACTAAGGGATTTGTGTTTATTATACTATTTTTGAACAATTTTAAAATATGTTATTGCCTCTGTTACTTCTTTTTGGTCACCATTTCCTTTTCTTCTTATTCTATAGTTTTCTAAATGGATTTGTACATGTTTTTAACGTCTTTTGCTTTATTGTCTTTGTCACTTACTGAATTTTGTTAGCCTATTCAAAGTTATTACACTTTATGACTGCTTGATTAAAATTTCTGTATAAAAAATTTTACTTCATCTGTTGTACTTGCCTATCTGGCACAGGTCATGACTGAAAAGGGTCCTTGAATAAGTTCACATAACCGTAAACAAATGTTAAATGAAAACATAAATGTGCCCCCTCCCCATTTGAAATCCTCAATTTCAGGTCCACCAGACAAAATCTTTGACCCGGACACACAATCTGTTTTGTAGTGAGTTGAGTCTGATTGGTATTTTACAGTAAACTTACTTGGATCTAAAGACAGTACCCACCTGTAAACTTTAGTATTCACATCCAGTTTATTATGTAGACACATAAGGCATGGTCTTGGACCAAAATAAAATCCTTGCCAAATATACAATACTTCAGTGACAAGAGTTTCCACTTGGTTATCATTCATTCCACCTCTGTAACAGTGAAATACATGGCTAACTTTACTTAGTTTGTGACTTAAAAGGCATACAAGCATGTCTTCCCACATAAATTTCTGAGCGACCCCTACCCATAAGCCTACTTATAATGCATTAGTACAAACCATGAAAGGTTTACTAAAACCCTGGGATGTTAACACAGGTCCTGAACATTACATTTCTTTCAAATGTTTAAAAGCATTATGTGCTACTAGCTTCCATTTTACATGAAGAGACGTGTTTTCGCACATCTGTAGGTGGGCATGCTAGAAATGCAAAATGAGGTATAACATGTTTGACACCTTCTAACTGCAAGAATGCCCTCAATTGTTTCTTAGTGCCTGTAGTAGGTCATTTTCTCACTTCTAGATTTTATTTCAGGGTCTGGCAATCTTCCTTATTACTTAAATATTTTAACTCTTTAATGCCCTACCTACTTGTGGAGGCTTTGATTGTCATCTTGGTCTGTCTCAGTCTAACACAGACAATACCTCAAGTTACATGTAAGTTCCAATCCTCAAAGTGAACTTTAACATTATCTAATCAATAAGTAGCATATTCCACATAGTGCGTTGCGATGCCCATCAATTCTGAAAGGTCATGTGAGAACTATGTAGACAAAAAAGAAGTTAAGTATATAGAAATAAGCCCTATGGGACTGAAAAAGTTATCCTTTTCCTACTTTTATCTGTTAGGTTGATTTCGTAGTACCTAGCTTTCAAATGGGATGTGGTCTAGAATCTTGCCTTCCCCAATATGTGCATGAGTTCATTGACCCTAGGCTTTGGGGAAAATTAAATTATTTAACACACTTCTGCTTTCAAAAACCATTACAGAACCTCTATATTCCATCACTTAATATTTAGGAGGAGAGGGTGCCGTTTGATGTTTCACTGTAAGATGGGATTGACAGAGTGAAAAATCGAACCCCCCCCCCCAAAACAAAATTTTTGTGGGATTGTTGCATCACTTATATATATATATATATATATATATATATATATATATATATATATATATATATATATATATATATCATACATTTTTTACCAAGATGTTTTCTACTTTATGTTTTAATCTTAACTGGTTAAATAAATGTAAAATAAAATGAATGATATTTAACCTTAGTAGGAGACAGGGACAAAATAACGCTGCATCTTCCATAATACATGTTGGGGCTTTTAGTAACATATTACCACCTAGTTATTTTCAAACACACGGCTCACACTAAGTTTATTACCTTTACATTAACCTGCCCAAAAACGTAATTAGAGATAAATGGAAAAGGAGAACATGTTATATACTATGGAAAAGTGCAACAACATGCTATATCCTAACTATATTTCTGTAAAATCTACAAATCTAAATGACTGAAAAGCAAATTATTATGGAATAAACCAGAATCAGAAATGCAAGCCAAAGACCATAAACAGCTGCAAACCAGACACCTGAAGTGAAAAGCAACCAGTTCTTAAAATACACTCATGACAAGCAGTCCTGAGGTAATATGGCTTAAAATATATATTAAATAAGCATATAACTAATGTACAAGCCATCAGAATTTGAAATGTATTGCATCTTTAAAAGAAGCTGTAAAACAAATTCAATTTCTAAACTTAACATGTGTATTTATTTTATCTTATCTTGCCTTGGCCTTTCCAATGGAGGCCTGGGACAAAAAGCTCCACATGTTAAAATAATCATGGAATTTTTAACAAATTATGCATACAAATCAGACATTATATATGGCATGAGAATCCACATCTTACATCTGCATCATATCCATATAAAAAGGAAATATTTTTACAGAGAAACACTTTATGAGCAGGAATGATTCAATTTATGGGAACACATTAGTCTCTGTACAGGTCCTTGGCGTAGTTGATTCTGTACCAACCTTTTAATAAGCAATTAATTCAAATGTCAGCAGACCTTTGATACAATTCACAAAAGACAAAAAAGGGAACTTAAACTGAATGCCCGACAAAGCATATTCCTTTCTTACTTTATTTTACTTCTCTGCAAACCTTTTCTGGCAGAAACTAAAAATCATCTGATACTCTAGCAGAAAAGGTAACACATGGATACTTAACTATATTTCAACAGTACGACATTTTCAGTCACTGCTATCCCAATGCACATTAAGAAGTCAGAGAACAGTTTCAATTATAGCTAAGCATTAAATGTCAGAGTTATATCAAAATCACAATTATAAATATATAAACAGCAGAATCGAAGTCATACTGTGGCAAAATGACTTAGGATTAGAAAGTCAGTCTCTCAAAGAGATCAGAATTTAATTAGACACCAGATTAATAAAAATGGCAGGGATTTTCTGTATTTTTCTGGTTTTAGAGTCACTGGAAACAACTTTAAAGAACTGTGAGATGGTCATATCCCAGATATCATTAAACAAGAGTCAAAAGAGACAAGATGCTGGTAGAATAACCTAATGATGCAAAAAATAAAAGCTGGCCATAGTACAGTCAAACAAAAGTGTGCCAATGAAACATTAAATCTGTCTCACAAAAAGTTTATGCTGTCTTCTAACTTCTATCTTATTTAATCTCATTTCTAAACAAGATGTGAAACTAACATCGAATAATACACTTTTTTAATTTAGATTTTTTTGTTAAAACAGTGTTACTCTAGTAGTTTTATGTATTTCTGCATATAAAATCCAGTACTAATTCTTTTTCCAGTGTTCATAATCTTATTTCATTCTGCTTAAGTTAACGTGTTCATATACTCCTCTTTTACTGGATACCATCAACAGCATTTTCTCTGTTTTGAGCTATACATTTCTAAATGTACATTTCCTCTGCCTCTTTATTTTATACATTTTATTTAATGTTTAAATGATAGTAGCACCACAGTGCAATGGTTCTGTACTCAACCTCAAAAACAGATATGTGGGTTTGAGGCCTGTGGAATCGTATAATAATAATAATGGTGTTTCCTTAAATTACTGATAGACAGTACTGGGATTTAATGAGAAAACTTGCATTGTCCCTATTTGTTTAGTTTACTGAGGCACTAAGTACCTTGAAATACTTTAATGAGGAAACAAAGGACTGATAGAGCTTTTATTTTGGGTGGCGTAGTGGTGCAGCGGTTAACGTTGGCACCTCACAGCAAGAGATTCTCTGGTTCCACTCTCTGCTCGGATGCCTTCTGTGCGGTGTCTACATGTCCTCCCTGCATTCACGTGGGTTTCCTCCCACATTCCAAACACATGTGTTTGGAGCATTTTCCCCCAGGCTTCCACTGAAAATAGGCTCTGTCCTAATTGGACTTACCTTGTCATCAAATGTTAAATAAAATAAATACATTTTATTTTATGTACAGTTGTATGAACAATTTAGTCAGTATTGAGAGATAGTGACTGCTCAAATCTCAGTACCCGTGGGTCTTACATATCGATGCAGTCCCTAATGGGTTTGAGGGCATTCTCCTTAACAGTCTAAGTATGCAGTGGACAAAGATTTGTGGTGATTTAAAGATGCAAAGATGTGCTTTAGGCTTCTTTGTATAAGAGGCATAATAGGTGAAAGAGCTGAGCAAAATCTGTAAGTAAACAGACGTTTGAATTATTTTCTTCATATTAAGACAAAGCATTAAAGCAATATAGTTGAGGAGGAAATTTTGAAAGTACATTAAGGACTGTGAAAAATGAACGTTTAAAGGTAGAAGCATCATAAAGCTTTCAGACCTGAATGACACCGTATCAGATGTCAGTAGAGGGAGTTTCCATAATAATGGAATTTTGAAGAATATCAAGAAATCTGATTATTTTGCAAGGTGCAGATGGAATTATAGTAAGATGTAAGCTAATAAATGTTGACTAATTTCCTGCCAGTATAATTTGTCAGACAGATCTACTCTTTACATATGATGGGAATTCATCTTTAAGAAAAAAAAAGGACACTGATAGGGTAAAGTATGTTTAGTACGCATGGTTGTGATGGATAAATAAATCTACTACTATAAGGGCCTAGCAGAGAAGCGTTGTTTAAGAAAATTTTAATGGAAGATTGCAGTATCCTAGATTATATTTATTTTGTTTTAGTTGACCAGCATAGTTGGACTGGACAGATTCCATTTTTGGCAGAAGCCTGGGGAGAAAAGCTCCATCAAAGTACATTTAAAATAAAATGGTGAAATGTGTAATAAATGCAAATATCTGTGCAAATGGAATCAGTTGGAAAATATGCAAAGTAAGAGTTGAAAGGTTAATACACAGGCTGACCTAATCTCTACGGAATTTAAATATGACAGAATTAAATTTTAGGATTGCATTTACAGATGCAGAAAGAAACGTGCTTGTAATAAGGATTATAGAAATGACCTTCAAAAAATATTCTGGGGTACGACTCATGCTCTTAGTAGAAAACTGAAGGCATATTTTGAGGACACACTTGCATTATAACAAACTAATGAATGATTAGCTGATGAAGCTATTTGTAAGGATGCCTTTAGATTAATCGCTAATACCAGAATTAGATTAATCACTAATACCAGAATTAGATTAATCGCCAATACCAGAATGAAGAGAGGAAGAGCATTCGGTGTGGAAATGTCAAGAGAAGAAATAACGGATCTGCTGACAAAGGCACAAGACAAAAGAAATAAAACAGAAGACAAAGTCCTTACCTTGGGAGGAAACAAATGATTGTGAACTGATGGGGAAATTCTGCTAACAGGAGATTTACTGTTGAAATGTGTGTCAAATATTATGCGCTCAGCAAAGCGTGAACATGATAGTGTCATATGCTTGAGGGATAGGAAAATAAATGGTATAATGACTTAAAAAAGATTATTAAACAGTTTAAAAACAAAAATAAAAGTTATAGTGATG
>NC_056743.1:346813580-346946080 GCF_019279795.1 Protopterus annectens
ATATATATATATATATATATATATATATATATATATATATATATATATATATATTCACACACACCCACACATATAAACACAAACTTGTATTTGCTTTGGCTCATTAGCAGCAGTACAAATAACTGCCTGCTCATACCCTTTTTCTCCCCTTCCACTTCCCTGTTTATTACCTTAAGACAATCCCAAAGTTAATAAATATTACCTGTGGCAGGCACCAGTTTTAAAACTACAACCACCCTTGTCACTATCATATGTTCATTTATCAGTTTACTCTGTTACCTGATTGTTTCCAGCCCCCTCATAACAGCAACTAACAGGGTCTCTACCCGCTTCGCTCCCCACCCTGCCCCCATTACCTCCCGCCCCGAGTGGTCCCACCTTTATTATACTCACAAACCCCTCCCATCTTTCCAATAGCCAACCACAGCACTAACCCAACACTACCTCCTCCATCTTCCCACTACTATCACAGCTCCTCAACTAACATGTACAAGCATACCTTACCTATGTCACTGCATGCACTCTCCTTGCATATCTTACATCCTACCAAAGCTCCATCATTTCCCCACTTAACTACCACTGTACTACTACTCACACCACCACTCATGTCTCACCCTCAATCAGCTCCCCTCCCTCCAACTCAAAAACCATCCCTATGCACCCCCCACATATTCTATCAACTATATTACTCAAACATAAAGCATCCCTACAACTTAGCATAGTAACCCTCCCACCATACCTATTACCCACAAAGCACAATCATAAAGTTTCCCTTATAAACAAACACGTTCAAAAACTGAGAAAACTAATAACCGAATGCATATCAAAACTAGCCCTAAGTGGAGACATCCACCCCAACCATGGCCCTACCATCTCCAACCCCAATCCTCATAATCAGACTAGAAACCACAACTTCTCCCATATTACAGCCAATAGAAAGTCAAGTGACTTCCTTCTAAGCCTAAATATTAGAAGTATATCCAACAAAGTCCATGAACTTTATGCCTCCATAGACTTGTACTTCCCAGATATAATCATCCTGACAGAAACCTGGCTAAAATCTCACATTACCAGTGAGCAAATACTCCCTACAGGTTATAGCATACTAAGAGTAGACTGGCTAAACAAGAAAGGAGGCGGTGTAGCTATATTATTTAAACAGCATCTAAACATCCAGATCTTAATATCATCAGCTCCACAAATAGGCAAAGAAGAAATAATATATACCAACCTCAAAATAAACCAAAACAAAACCATCAACATAATTGGATGCTACCTCCCACCTGGCCAAAACATCCCTCCACTAGAACACCTCCTCAGCTGGTTTACCCACCATCTCCCCCAAGAAACTATCATTTTAGGTGATTTCAATATTGACTGGCAATCCTGTTCTGGCAACCATCCAGTCCATCATGTAAACCTTCATGGCTTCACCCAACTAGTCCAGTCGCCAACCAGGATAAATAAAAACTCCAGCAAGCACATTACCCTGGATTGGATACTAGTCAGTAAGACCCCCCAGTCATATATAACAGGCTTCTGCCTTTGATGTCCTCTGGGCTGGTGAACAGGTTGTTGCTGGCATCCCTTATGAAGGGTGTCTGACTATCTTCTTTATCTTTCTGTCTTTTCCTTGCAACCTGATATAGTTTCTTTGTGACTCATTGATTGCTGCTGTGGTACAGCGGTAGCATTGTTACCTCACAACAAGATGTTCTCCTGTTCGATTCTCAGCTGGGCTTGAGAGTGCCTTCTGTGTGGATTCTGCATGTCCTCCCCGTGGTTGGGTAGCATTCGAAAGACATGCGTGGGTAAATGGGCGTGCCTTCGTTGAAGGTTGGGCGTCGAGTTGGCACTTCGGCGTTTCGTAAAAATCTACTGCAAATCATTAGCAGACCGGAGTTCTGCTGTGGCGACCCCTTACTGGGAAAAGCCGAAAGACAAACAACAACGGAGTCACTTTCCAGAAGTTGGTACAGTTCCTCTGATGCCCTATTCTTTGTTATTGCAACTTCTTTCTTAGCTTCTTTGTTAGCCAACCAGTAGTCTCTTTTCTGTCTCCCACAACTTCCTGCACTCCTTTTTTTTCTTTTGATGACTTCCTGGACTTCCTTCTGTATTCCACCACCAGCTTTCCTTATGTACTTTATTCCCATACCTGACTCAGCCACATATCTTTTCTGCAGTCCTAATGCATGCTGTTTTTAGGCACTGCCATTCTTCTTCAGCTGCACCTACTTACTCCCCTTCTTGGGGTGCTAGAACCCAGAGTAATTCCTTGAACTGTTGCATTCTCTCTCCAGTCAACTTCCAGGTCTTCAGCCTGGGCTCTGTTGACCTCATAGCCTTCTCTGACCACTGCTTGCAGCTGATTGTGGCAACTAGTTGTTTATGCTGTGGGCTGACCATTTCACTGGGCATGACTTTGCAATCATGGATTCTACCCCAGTGCCTTTTCCTTACTAGGATGAACTCTACCTGAGTTGCATGTTGGCTGCTCTTGTATGTGATCTTGTGACTGTTTCTCTTTCTGAACCATGTGTTGGCTACTATCAAGACATTTTCCAGACTGAAGTCTAGAATGGCTTCTCCTTCTTTATTCCTGTTGCCCCACCCATGTGGACCCAGGCAGTCCTCATATCCTGTTCTGTCTGTCCAGATATGTGCATTCAAGTCACCTATTATCAACACCAATTCATGCTGCCCTTCTTTATCTAGTAGGTCCTGCAACAGCTATCTGAATGCACTCTTTCCTCACTATCACAACCCTGCTGTGGCGCATAGGCTGAGATTATGAATACTGCCCTATCATTACACTGGAGTCTGACTGCCATGAGTCTGTCATTAATTCTGAGGATATCCCTTACTACCTTCTGAAGCCTCTCTCTCACCACAATTCCTACACCATTTCTAGCCTGCCCTCCACATGAGTAGTGGACTCTGGATCCCCAGTCAAGTGGCTTTGCTGCACTGCCCTTCCATCTCATCTCCTTGATGCATAGGATTTCCAGCCTCCTCTGTATCATCATGTCATCCACTTCCAAGCTGCGCCATGTCAGTGAACCTGCATTAAGCGTAGCAATTCTCAGTTCATGTTTGCCAGGTTGGTTGGTTTTACATCGAGCTTTCACTTAAAAGAGCTATCCCTGGTAACCAAGGGTGGGCAACTAGACACCAGACAGTCAGCTTATTGACCCAGGGCTGCTGGGCTTTATGGCGGGCACACACTGTAGGAGCACATATTCTCCTCCCACCATTAGCACAGGTCCCTAGTGTGGGTCAGAGTAGGCCAGGTCCTCAGCCCAACTATCACCGGTAACCACCTATGCCCATTTTTGGTGATATTAGTCAACATGACCAAATCACCTAGAGCCATAGTTTAACACCATCAAGTGGCTAGCCCTGCCATGGTGCACAGTCTGTGATCCATGTTCTTCTATCTTGAGGATACTGTACACCACAGTAGATGCCCAAAGCGGTTGGACTGTACAACTCTTCCCCCCATTGGGCACCATGTAGAGTCTGTGCTGCTGCCCTCAGCTCCATTCACTGGTGAGTTTTAGATGGAAACACTCAGCATGTCTTTCCAACATGGGAGAAACCCCACAGAGACACAAGGAGAATATGTCAACTCCAAATAGGAACTGGTCAGAGGTCAGGATTAAACCTTGTGCATGGGAGGCACAACCACTAAGCCATCTGGTCTCTCTTTTGCAAATGCATCTGCTGATATAAAATTGCACTTTCATCCAGTGTCTCCTTTGAGCTCTGTGGATTTTCCATTGATCTGAACTGTGTAAAACACTTTGCACCTTGTTATTAAGTTTACTGCATCTATTCTTTCTCCAGGCACTGATACACCATCTACGTAGAAAGCGGATTGTTTGGCTCTACCTGATCAACTTGTTTTCTTGTATGACATTTCTTTACAACTGTGTGAGGCTTTCTTGATTTGCAAAACTTTTGAAAGTGGTTCCATTTTTTTTTTTACACTTGTGGCACTGCTGACCATATGCTAGACATTTCTCTCATTCAGATTCATGATTTGCACCACGTTTTCGACATTTAACAATAAAGCTAGACTTAGGTTTTGATGACTCAAACATGTATGGCACTGAGATGGCGGTGAAGCTTGCACTTCTAGAACTTTCTATAAAACTCTGCACCTTCTTTGAAATTCCCATGATTGCTCTTTGTGTAGGCCTGTTTCTGCTTGCCACATCATACATGCTGTGTCTACATTTGCTCTGGAGCTTATTGAAACTATGCTTTTGTCATTTGCAAGCATGTTTGTGTGCCTGTCATCTCATGGATCCAGCAAATCTCTATTGCCTTGTTTAATGTCACATCACTGACACAAAACAAAATCTTCCTCAGAGCAGCACTATTAATAATACATACAAGTCTGTCCTTTATCAGCTCATCTTTTAAATCACCAAACTGACCCATTTTGGCCTTGTTCCTCAAGTCAGTTAAATAAGCTGCAAACATTTCCCCTGTCTTCTGATATCTTGTGTAAAACAACTCTCTAATGTAATGTTCATCTGAGGGTTTCACATTTCTCTTAATTTATGCTTTAAACACTCTGGGTCTTCTCTGGATTCAGCTTGCTCAATAATATGGTGGTCTGCACTTTCACCTTCATACACTGCTGGTGCATTTACATATGATTGCTCTCTTGCTATAGCCTCAAATCCTGCTAACTTCAGCAAAAGAAATGCCCTTGTGCATGCATCTTTATCTGCATAAGCTGCTTGTATAAAAATATACTCCTGTTCAAATATTCTCCAGTGTTCTGCAATAGTCTGATAACACAAGCTGTGTGGTTTTTGGAATACATCTGCCATATTAATACATACCAGCAGAGTCTTGCAAGTAGATATAAATATGCATGCGTGCCCACACACACACATACATATATATATATATATATATATATATATATATATATATATATATACATGTGCATAAGTAACTGGTGTGAACATTCATTTTGGTTAATGCTCTTCTTCACGACTGCACTTTCTTTGTGCTTATCGATATTGTGCAAATACATAACCTCGTAGTGCTTTCAATTGACTGTACTTTGCAAAATAAACCTCTCAGGCTTCTCAATGCTTTACTGCACTTTGTGAAATACCTTTTCAAATCTCTTAATGCTTCACTGCGCTTCAATAAATAACCCAGTTTCTCGATGTTTTATTGTACTTTGCGAAAAAACTTTTTAGCTTTCTCAGTGCTTTACGAAACTTAGTAGAATAGCTTTATAACTCAGTGGAATATTTTTTCAACTTATTTACTGATTTATGAAGCTTAATGGAATACTTTCTTGGATGTTGCGATGCTTTCATGAACTTCAATAATTTTCTCAGACTTTGCAATGCTTTTTTGAACTTCAATAAGTAAAGACAACAATGCTAAATCATCGGCTTTCGGAACTGGTAAAGGCAAAAATGCAAAAATTGCATTGCTTGGAAATTTATTGATAGAGGCAGGCATGGAACAGTCATGCATCATCACTGATTAAAGTCGTCCCTTTAAGAAACATTTGAGAAATTTGCAATGCAACCGAGCAATTCATGAGCACTAAAATATTCTTGTAATCTTTTCTAAGAAACACCTTTCTTTAATACAAGAAACTAGTCAAGCAATCGCACAATGCGAATAATCAGATTTTGGTTGCACAAATTCAAGACCTTTTGAGGTATATGCACTTTGTAAATGACTAGATGCAATACACTGAAATATTCCCAAAATGGTGGTACCTTGCAGGCAACTCTACAGTACAAAAAGCACTCTGTAATGGCAGCACTTTGTGAACAGCCTCACCCAGCACAAGAACATGTCTTGTGAACAACCTCACCCAGCACAAGAACTTGTCTTCAAACAACCATGCAGCAATTTAATTATACGAGATATTGTACTTTACACCCAGTGAACTCTTTGAAATACATGCACAGTAATAAGCACACACTGTAAGCACTCTTACACACCCTGAGATACTTCAAATTACTTTAGTTACTATTTTGATATCAAATGAAGTTGTAGTTATGCCCAGATACAGGACTTTGCCCACTATAACAGTTGCCTTGCTTTACTTTTTATCTACCAGCCCCTTTATTACTATTCTTTGTGCTCATGTAAACCCATTTCTTTTTCTATGCCCAGCATACCTTCTGCTCGTTGTACTCTAAACATGACCAGTTATGCCTTAAACACAGTTGTTCTGCCTTAAATATGCTCGTTTTATCTTTAACATGCTCATTTCATCAAATATTTTTATCTTAAACATTCTTTAATTATCACATTTCCTTCAGCATTCTGCTCATCTGATAATGCAGTTTATGCCTTTTCTTGCCTCTTTGCATTAAGTAAATAATTTGTTGCTTTTCATTACGTTCAATTCCTTCTCGTTATGTTCACACTGTTTTCTCTCGGTTTTACCTTACCTGTTGCCTTTACATCTCATGGCTCTAAATGTCTTGTTCTTTTCCATCCCACTTCTGACACCATGTCACTTTTATGTTAATACATGAATAAAATAGTCTTTGTGGGTTCTGTTTAAGCAGTTTTATTCTATACAAACACAGTCATGTTCGAATAAGCTATACAGTAATAAGTAACTTCTATACAAACTAACTGCTGTGATCATACATGCTTTCACACATGACTGCTTCTTCAAAATGGCACTAGGGATTGCACAAGTCCGGAAAATGTGTGCACATGCACTGCCTGGCATGCTTCTAAAAACCAAAGCACACACGTTACACTCTGATCTACACTGTGATTTAGTGTTAGAGTCCTTTTCCCCTATATCTTGTGCATGCTCTCTCTCACACTCAATCAGGCACAGGCATTTTAAAAGTAAAGAAATAGAAAAATACATAAGGATGAGTTAATCAGTATAGTTAGCACTTAAATGTGCAGGAAAATATAAACTTTCACAGAAAAAATCAGAAAATCACTTTAAAGAAATGGATTTTGCATGTAAAAATCAATTTCTATTTTCATAACCTATTGTTAACAAAGGTCACTTTCGTCCTTCTAGACTTCTTCAGGTCTGTGTATAACAGCCCTAAAAAATGTTAACCCTTTGTTAACAATTGGTTATGAAAATAGAAATTGATTTTTACATTATATATTTTTTGATTGCCAAATGAACTAAGGTCGATATATTTCCAGCCATGTAGTATACTGTCTTGGATAAAATCACAGATTTAATAATCTACTTAATAATCTGGTTAAATAAGAGGTACCACATCATTATACATTTTATTTAAAGTACATAAGGGTTATATATTATTATGACAGCTACTAAGTAGGGTGGGACCAGCTCAAATGTCACACTGATGGGGGAAAGGATGTGAATTTAACATGTGTACCAATAACACTTTGTTTTACACCACAATAAACCACTCCCATGCCAGATAAAAAGTATATATATATATATATATATATATATATTTAAAAAGCTTGTGAGGAAATTATTACTCTATTTTAGTTTTACGTGGATCACTTGTCTGTGTACTTAAAGGATTTTCGACTAGAAACAGACTGCCTGCCTTGCTTGGATTACTTTTGAATACTTAGTAATGCTGTACAATTATATATTTTCTATTATTACTTTTTGACTTGACGAGTTTACGTTCGCTGCTTCTACCACTGTTGTCTGATCTGATTAATATACAGTGATTAACTAGAAATATATGGACTGAAAATTTTCCACACAGAGAAGTTTCTTACACTGTTTTGTTTTTGGACCCACTACACATTAGTGGGTTGTTTTGAGACTTCGGGGATACCACAGAGATTACTTGTTTTTTGTTTACATCTCTTCCATACAGAAAACACAGATGCAGTTAAGGAAGGTTTCACATTCACTTACTAATGAATTTATCTTTCTGCTCTTGGCAAGTTGTCTCTGTACAATGTTTTCTAACTGTCCTTTTTCAGCTACTTCATTTCTTAGGCTCATAATAATCGCAGTTCATTTAACTACTGGGTTAAATTACAGTTTGTTTCACATGCCTGCTATACCTTTCTTACATCTTATGTTTATCTCCCAGCAACAAGCAGTTACTAACTTTACTTACAGCCCTCATATATATCTTAAAATAAATTGCAAACAAAATGGTCATGATTTCTCACATCTTTTCCTGCCAATAAAATACTTTTACTGACTTTTTATTGACTTTGAAATAATGAGAGAGAGAGAGAGAGAGTCTGCTTCAAGAAAAGACTGAGTAATTGCAGAGGATATGGGGATATGGTTGACAGAATGTGAATACGGCTTAGCTAACAAACGGGTGAAAATAAAACTGGATAATTTCTAATTACTGAGCAGGACACAACCTCACACACTGGGCTTACCTAGCACTGAAATAACCATGTAAAAAGGCAGTTCAAGTGCTTAAATTCTGAGCCACTAGGTGCAAGCACTAGAGACAAAGATCAGATGTGACTCATGAAAACTACAAACATTTCATAAATGCTTTCACAAAGCAGTTCTTCTTGAGGGGGTCACAAAATGCTAACAGAATGTAGGCTAGTGAATACAGGTAAGTGACAAATTTAAGGGCTGATATTTCAGCAGGCATCAACAATGCAGTCAGCCTTTAAGCTATTATGAAATTCACAGCTTTAAGAGAGGATTTTGTTACATCACTATTTTTAGTGTTAGTTAAGCATATGTAGACACTGCTGTTTTTAGATTACCTGATGAAACACTATTCTGTGAAAAACTGTATGAATAAATGTTTATAGTTTAAGACAGATCTCATCTTTACCAAGTATTGCAAACAGATATAGTGGAACTAGTGGTGTCGTCTACATCATCACATTGCATTCTACAGCTAACAATGGAAGTAACTTGCTTCAAGTAAGAGCCAAGGTTCTGAAGTTATAGGTTTCAAATTTAATTAGTTTGCACAGACATGTTCAAAATGTCAGGGGAGAAATGGAGGGGAACAAATGCTACATGAAGGACCTACCAGTGATATTACCATGGTAGCGGCTGGGTGTCCTAAAACTGCAGTTGATCCGTATTATCCCAATGATCTGTAACCTATCCTGCTAGAAGATTAGGAAATTATTGCTAAGAGGGGATGCTATGACAGATGATGATGGATAATCTGTAGTTACTTAACAAGAGAATTACCTGACCAAGTACAGTCTAGATAAGGTCATGGGAAAGACATTTTCTTGTGCATTTGACCAGGGTTAATTTGTTTTGGAAAGGGTGCAGGGAGGCAAGCAGGTGGCAATTTTGTTATGTTGTTCTAGCAAATGTCCTGAAAGTACATGACTTTGATGTTGCAGTGGCTTGTATTCAAGTATTTAGAAAAGGCATAAAAGGGACACTGAGTCAGAGCCCAAACATCCGCTACAGGCTGGTAATGTGGTAAACCTAGGTGACAGCAGTAAACCTGAACCAGAGCCACAGGTGTCTAATGGTACTTACTTTCTTCTGAAGGTGACTACTTCCTAAATGTGATCTTATTATTGTCAAAAGGTACTACAGTCCCTATGGAAAGGGAAGTGGTGAGGACTACCAAGGCAGAGGTGGCAACAGGCTACCTCACCAAACCTGAGAGAGAGAGACAGTCACAGATGCTTACAAATTTCAAGAACAGAGGGAGTCTACATAATTGACAAGGAGATATTGTGCAGATAATGGATTCCTGGGTTGAGAAGGGATACAGCAAATTGTAGTCTAGGGTCTTCTAGTAGGTACTTCTGGACATAGCCAATGATATTCATATTTCAGGCCATTTAATCATAAAAATTGAGAAAGAGGAAGCTTATGCTAAATTTTTATATTGCTTGTTTTTTTATAACGTAAAAACATGTGACAGGCTACTGTGAGAAATTAGTATCTAAATTTTGGCAAGAGAGGAAACAAATCTAATGCTTTTAGTTAGCATACTATTGAATGAACAAAGTTTAATAGTGTAGTCAGAAATATAGTTTGGTGTTTTAGTACTGAAGCAGTAGAGGTGAGAAAGGTGGCAGATCTTTTGTTAGAAATTTATAGGAGGGGAGGCTATTCCTTGGAAATGCTGACAGAGAACTGCTGACCTCTTTGTGGATAACCAGTTAACAACTGTCTCTCATCAGTCGCACACAGATGGACAGGATTAACTCTACCATTACAATCCTACTAGTACCTGCCCTTTTCTCCCTTTGTATATAGAGGGATGCCCTATGAATCCAAAGCTTTACCACAAGTTGCACTCTTTTTGGGTTATACGAAGAAGGGGCCTTCAGACTTAATTTGTAATGAGTAGGATAGAGAAGATGTCTGCAATAAGTCATTCCACATTATGTGCTACTGTTGAGAACTGAGCTTGAGGAGGCCATGGGCTTGTCAGGGGAGGGTCACCTAACACAGGGACATCATCATCTGAGAAGAATATTGTATATCATACTAGTATAGAACATAGGAGGTTGCTGGAAAGATATCTTCAAACTTCCATACTGGATAGTGAATTGTACAGGATGATAGAGTTTTATCATACCTGGCGAGTAATGGAAGTAATATATTAAGAGATAAGGAAATGTAGAATTAGCAACATTATGCATATACTCAGTGTAAGTGAAGTGGAGAATCTTGTATGTAGAAAGTGGGATGTATTACATAGTAATGTGCATTAACTGTGAGAACTATTGAAGCACAGGAAATTTGTTGTACTTTAATTACAGAAGCATTTAAAATCTTAAATAATATGTTAATTAACTTAGTGGGAGGAGCATTCATGTGTACAAAATGTAGTACCAGTAATTATGTTAATTTACTAATTTTATACAACCCAGACATAAATGTAAAATATTTTTTTTCAGAGGTATGACAAACTGTAACAGCACTCATTTAGTATATGTTGCCACTTGCAAGTGCAATATTGTTATCCTGGTAAAATTGGAAGAACATTACAGAGGTGTGGGATGTGGGCATGACTGTTTTTGAACCTGCATTCATCTACCCTCTTTATGCACTACCATGTTTCTTAGAGCATTGTCCAGTGTCCAATGTGGTTAGCACTAAGGCTATCCAATCTCTTTGCAATGACAGCTCTCTCCTTGATTGCTCTGTTGCATCCCCTTGGCAATGCCTTACCATACGAAATGTACTTGGAGATTCTACTACATCACCAGTTTTAACAACAGTTCAGTAAGCCTAGAACAATGCATGTGTGCCTCAAACTGCTCTGATGTTCATGAAAATTGATACCTGAGAGAGAAGCGGGGTGTTTCAACAATGGCTGAATGTGAGCCATGCACAAGACATTCACAATGGTTCAGTCTGACCCATGCACAAAACTTTCTTTATTCCCAGACAATAAGACAACTTTTCTACAATACGAGTGACTCAGACAAACAGTGCTAATGCTAGAAATTCAGAATTAGCACATACTAATGATCTGGCAAGTAGAATCTGATTATTCCTTCTTGTATGCTTTTACTCTTAGGAGTGGTAAACGCATTATAGTGATCTGGTAACCTCAAAATATTAACTGAAATTTACTGCAAGGATACAGAAATGTAAGTATACCTAACTGCATCCTGCTGAGAAAATGAAGAAACTGTAGGCTAAAATTGGTCTAAACATTTTACTTTTGCATCTTTCAGTCGATTGGACTAAAAAGCACATTTTAAAAATGCAAGATGTGTGTGTTAATGTTGCAAGATGTTCCTGTAGTCCATCTGCACCTGCATGAGGTAACTCGGTAATTATGACACCATAACGTTTCTACTTTGAGTCAAAGAGGACAAAGTAAGTATTTCGACTTGGGCAGGAGGGAACAATAGCAGGTGGAAAATATCACGTCATGGCAGTATTTCCGACAATTTTTGTTGAAGTGTTTTCATTTTGAGTGTTGTGTACATAAAGAACCATAGTGGTAAAATCTTGTAAACTTATCCGATATGAGCAGCACTGGGATAATTAGAAAAATGATAGCTTTGCAGTGCAAAACTTCATTTAAACAGAATGAAGGTTCCACACATATGAAAAAATGAGGATACAGTCCATGAAAAGCACAGATGAGCAATGAAATTCATTTATTTTTTTTTGTAATTACATTTTGTTAGCCTTGTTCCATCATTGGCCATCATAGCATTCAAAGCACAAAGCAATAAAACTAAATGTCTTCATCTGTCTGCAGTGTTGTAATGCACTAATTACCATTTTTTTCGCAAGCAATATCTAGCAACTGAATTTCTAAACAGAATGATACCTCGGGTCACATATCCTTTTATTATTATCCTCGAAGAGCAACAATGAAAAACTGTACATCCTTTTGAGGTATAAATGAAATGTTGTTAGTACACTTTAGTGTTATCGGTTTGAAAATAAGCTATAGTTAACTAATATTTATCTCACATGCTTAAAAGGATGTCAGCTGCAAGGAAAACAGACAAACTATGCTAACATTTTAATGAATAACTGATTTGATTTGCTAAGTCAAAAATGAAAAAAAAAAAAACAGACCAATAGTCAGGAAATAAAGTTTTAATATCCAGACAGCTTTCAGGTACAAACACCCTTTTTCAGTGTGATAAGAAATTCAAATTTAATAAACCATTTTATATATAAAATTAATGACACAGCCAACCAATCAGAAATAGCCATCAATTAAGAACCACTAATATACATTCAATGAAATTAAGAGATTCTATAAATCATTAATTTATTATGCTTAAAAACACACTTGATACTATAAGCTGTACTAAAAACATATAGATGCACTTTCACACATAGTTACAATATCTACAATATCATCTGTTTTTCTTTTAACACAGGTTTTATGCTTACTGCTGCTTTAAGATATGGGGTTTTATCTGCAGTTAACTTTAGAATCCATCTATATTGTGCTGTCCCTCATTTATTATTAATATCCCCTCCCCTAACATCAGGCTACACCACTTGAACTGCTCTAAATTTAAATTTAAATTTAAATCTAAATTTAAAACTATGCTCTAAGCCTTTTCCCACACAATGTTTTGCAAGAGCATTAGTTAAAACATTCCTTCTATGATCGGATATATGCTCAGTAAGCCTATCTTTAAATCTCCTGCTGCATTCCCCTATGTAGTTGGTTGGACATACTAAGCAGAAAGCTGAATAGACCACATTTTCAGTTGTACAAGCTGCAATGCATCTCATCCCAAAACTTACTAAAGTTACTGGTTGTGTAAAAAAATCTTTCTTACAGTATGAGCTTACAATTCATACAATGAAGGCATGGAAAAAAACATGTCTAAATGTATATTGAGATTTTCTAGTGCTATTAACGTCTTCATAACACAACTAATGATTAACATTCTTGATTCTTCTATAGGAGTACTGTGGGGTGCTACATGCGATCTTTACCAAATTTGTTTTTGCACTTAAAATGGCCCAATTGCACCTAATGATACTCAAAAGTCTATCAGTTCTGATATTAAAATTAGTTATATATCTTAAAGGACCCTTATTTGTTTCTCTGTTCCTGTTGTTACTCTGATAGCCCTTCTGCATAAAATATGGTCTTGCTGATGTACTTCTCTATTTAAGCAGACATCAAGAAAAGTGATTTCATCTCCAGTGAAATTCATCTTAAACTTAAGAAAGCAAGTAGTATCAAGATTGTTTACAAAAGCTTCTATATTCTGTTGACTCCCTGTCCATATTAAAAATACATCATCCACAAATCAGGAATGTTGTTGTATTTCGGCTTTTCCTGGTTAGGGGTCGCCACAGAGGAACTCCGGTCCGCTAATGATTGGCAGTAGATTTTCACGGACGTCAAGGTGCCAGCTCAACGTTCAACCTTCAATGAAGGCACGCCCATTTACGCAAGTCTTTCAAATGCCCACCCAACCGCGGGGAGGACATGCAGACTCCACACAGAAGGCATTCCCCGCACTCCAGCCACGAATTGAACGGGAGAACCTCTTGCTGTGAGGTAAAAATGCTACTGCTGCACCACTGCGGAAGTGTCCACAAACCAGGAATAAAATGCAATATCTGGAGAATACACATTGTTGGCAACAAAAACATATTTTCCCAATGATTCAAGGCCAAATTTGCATAGATACTTGCTAAGGAACTCCCTATGGCAACCCCAGATGCTTGATGGTAAAGCTGTTGCTCAAACAAAAAAAAATTGTTTTCAAGAACCACTTCAAGTAATAGAGTTAATAATCTTATAAAAGAGTTGCAACTTTTAAATATTATTATAGAGCTATTGAATTAGTTATCAGTTTCCCATCCTGTGACCTCTTTTCATTTTGTTTTTTCTTCAAACACCTTTAATGGTTCATCACTTGTGACATAGACAAATTTACATTCATATAAAAGTAATCAAAACTACATTACTCCCTTGTATGTATTGTTCCCACAATTCCCATTTTTCCTATGTAGTTTGCTCCTACACTTTTCTAAAGATCTCAATTCCAGTTGTTTTATCTCTGTTACTGTGTTTACTACATCCAGTAGAGTTGGTTTAGCTTTTATTTCCATTTTTTAGTAATTGCTCCCTAAGAAACAGTCTACAGACTCCACCAATGAGACCCATTGTTTCAGGTAAAGGATGGGTCACTGAACCAGTTTCTAAATTAGAAGCTATATAAAGGATATGGGAGACTTCCTTGATAAATTGTACAAATGGCATGAAGTCGATGCGCATGTTGATTTCTATGTTGTCACCTTAGATATAGTCTCTGTTTACGGTGATACCCAATGATTTGGGCATAGATACAGTTAGACAGTTCCTATGTTATGATGGTGAACCGACTTGAAAGACTATTGAAACTATTTGTTCATTACTTGAAGTGGTTCTTGAAAACAATTTTTTTTTCTTTGAGCAACAGCTTTACCATCAAGTGTTTGGGGTTGCCATGGGGAGTTCCTTAGCGAATATCTATGCCAATTTGGCCTTGAATCATTGGGAAAATAAATATGTTTTTGGTAACAACAATGAGTATTCTCCAGATATTGCATTTTATTCATGATTTGTGGATGATGTCTTTTTAATTTGGACAGGGAGTCAAAAGAATATAGAAGCTTTTGGCCACTATGTTGATGATGCTACTAGCTTTCTTAAGTTTAAGATGAATTTATCTAGAGGAAAAATATTTTTCTTGAGGTCTTCTTAAACAGAAATGCTGATACAATATAAACTACTGTTCATAGAAAAGATGTGCAAGCTAATAGTTTTTTTGCACAGAACAAGCATGCATCCTCAGCTTTTATTTAGAGGCATTGTTTAAAGCCAATATCTTAGAGTCAGTAGATCGAACACTAATGAACAAGTATATCACGAGTAGATTAATGAAATGTATAATGAATTTAGAGTGAGGAGATTTGATGAAGGATTAAAGGACATAAAAAATTATGTGGACAATGAGAGAAGTACATCAGCAAGACCATATTTTATGCAGAAGGGCTATCAGAGTAAAAAGAGGAACAGAGAAACAAATAATGGTCCTTTAAGATATATAATTAATTTTAATATCAGAAATGATAGACTTGAGTATCATTAGGAACAATTGGGCCATTGTAAGTGCAAAAACAGATTTGATTAAGATTGCAGGTGGCACCCCACAGTTCTCCTATAGAAGAAGAAAGAATGTTAAATATTAGTGTTATGAAGAGGTTAATAACACTAGAAAACCTCAACATAAATTTAAACATCGACAAAAAGTAATCCACTGTGGAACAAAGGGACTGTGAAAGTAACAAGAACACCAGAAAAACAAAAAATCCACAGAACCACCACATCAGAGTAGAATAAAACACGTAGTTTAATGTAGGCTAGTGCTTTCTTGCTCTCCTGAGCACTTCTTCAGACCAATACAAACAAAGCTAAAACACACTCCTTAAATACTACAAAATCATTGTAACACAACCAATATTGCATTACTTAAACAAACTGTTTCAATAAATTAATTATTTATATAAGGTTCATGCCTTTAAAATGGGCTTTAAAGGAACATGCCCATTCAACCCTGGATGTACATCTGCCTGTAGTCTTACTATCCACATTGTCTCTCTCTGTTCCACTGCATTATTAACATCCCCCAGTCTAATGCTTTGTTCTACCATATCCAATACCCTAAAACTAAAGGCATGAGTATCACCTTCCTTGTAAATATGCTTAGCTAAAGCATTCCTCAGATCTTGACTCCTGATAGCCTGTAAATGTTCCCTTATTCTCTCCCTTAACATCCTCACTGTTTTTCCTATGTAAAAACATGAGCATAGCTGATAGCTAGCCAAGTAAATCACATTGGTGCTAGTGCAAGTTGCTCCAAAATTCAGCCTATGCTGTTGATTTGTTACAGAATGCAAAAAAACACTATTAGTATCTATAAGCTGACAAAAATTGCAATTTCCACAAGGTGCGGTTCCTCTTACAGTCTGTGGATTTTTTTTTTCCTTTTCTTTTTTCATAGCAAAGAAGTCACTTTAACAAATGCTTGTTCCTAACCACAAAGTGTGGATATTTTCCTACAGCATTACCTATCTTAGCATCTGAACTGGCCGCTTTTGCTATCAAATGCAGAGAGAACCTCGGAGTAGGCGATATGCTATGGAGTAAACCTGGGTTTGTTTTAGATGGTCAGTGTCAGGCATTTGTTTGAGGCCAGTAATCCTCTCTGTGAGGTACTTCTGTGGCCTTTCCAGCTGCTGCAGATGTCATGTGAGGTACATTCCAAAAGGAGCACTGTACTCTATAATGGGTCTAATGAGTGTCGAGTAAAGGGGAAGAGTAACCTCTTTTTTCCTGGATGAGAACCCTTTTGTGATGAGGTGTACCATGTAGAAGGATTTCCTGACTACTGTGGTGATGTGATCATCAAAGGAGAGACTACTGTCCACCTGGGTCCCAAGGTCACTTATCACACATCCAGCGGTAAGTAGACTGCTGCCTATGTGGTAGTTTATGGGTACAGAGTTTTTACCAAAGGGGGTGACAATGCACTTTTTGGCACTGAGCTTGAGGCCATGGCTCTGACACCAGGCATCTATCTCAGTGACACCTTTCTGTATGATGTCCACATCATTTGGGACTCTACTACGGCTCCTAGTTTACAGTCATCTGTGAACTTCGTTAGCCAGAGGCCTTCTGTGTTAACCTGTACTTCAGAGAAGTAGACAGCAAACAGGAGAGGTCCCAGGACTGAACCCTGTGGTACTCCACTTATCACTAGTTTGAAGTCAGATTTGGAATCTGCAACTTTTAGTGTGGATTCTGTCTGTGAGCCATTTGGCAGCCCATCTTGTGACATAGGGCATTATACCTAGTTTAGTGAGTTTAGCTATAATTCCAGAATAGGGGATGGTGTTGAAAGCCTTGTAAAGGTCAATATAGCCTGTGTGAACCACCTTACCCTTGTCTACAGCTTTGGCGACTGCCTCAAAGAAATCAATCAGGTTTAAGAGGCATGATCTGCATTTCACAAACCCAAAATGGGTGGGGTTCAGAGTTTAGAGGTTACCAATGTCTTTGTTTAGGAGTTCCATGATGATACGTTCCATGGCCTTGCAGACCAGGCTCATCAGGCTAATAGAGCAATAGTTCTCGGGATCAGTGGTGGCACCCCTGTGTGGAGTGGGATAACTGTTGCTGTGTGCCATTCAGTGGGCACAAAGCCTGATGTGAGGCTATGATTGAACATGGTGCTTAGGTGGGGAGCCAGTTTGTTCTGAAGTTCATGTAAAACACAGTCTGGGATGTTGCCTGGTCCCATGGATGCTGTGTTTTTGGCTTTAGAGAGTGCAGCTTTTACCTGCGTAGTTGTGATTACAGGGACTCTGCATTCTTCCTGTATAGATGTGGGCCCTTTAGAGGGTAAAGTTAGCACTGAACCTATCTGCCAGGATGTTGGCAATATCAGTTAGTTCTGTAATTTTTGTGCCATTGTGCTATAACTCAGAGCAGATCTGCGTGTTCCCTTTCAGATTCTTGACATAGCCATAGAATGCTTTGTGGTTGTCCTTAGAATCAGTGGCAATTTTGTTTTCGTAGCTAGCTTTGGAGGATCTTATAAGGGATCTCAGCTTCTTACTGAGGCTGACCATGGAGCTCCTCCACTCATGGGCTTTTACTGTCTTTTGCAACAGTTTCTTCATTCTGTTGTAGAGTTTGTTTATGGCAGTGGACCACCAGATTGGCTTCTTTTTTTGGGAGATAGTGTCTTGGGTCTGTTTGGGATAGTACTATCCATGCACTCGTGTAAGTGCTTATAGAGTGCATTTGTGTAGGATTCAGCAGTTGTAACTGTATTGTCCATCTGCGTAGGTGTCATGTTAAGAAGCATGAAGTTGGCATTGGAGAAATTTTTTTCCCTGGTTTCCTTAATGGGGGCTGGGGGCAGGATGTGGATATCAAGGGTGATTAGCTTATGGTCAGATCGGACCAATGAGGAGTTGATTTCAGGTGTGGAACACCGGTCACTCATGCTGGTAATGACTAGGTCTAGGATATTGTTGCCCCTGGTGAGGGTGTGGATAAGTTGATCCAGGGCATTGGAATTTATGAATTCCAGAAAGTGTTGAGCAAAGGAGTTGGTACAGGAGTAGTTTTCCCAGTTAATGGTGATGTAGTTGAAATAAGCCATCATTAGGGTTATTGAACCCTAATATTTTCCAGTATATCAAGGAAAGAGGAGTGGGAATCCTGGGGCATGGTGGGGGATCTGTAGCAAGCTACAATTTGAATTGCAGTTTTGCCCAGAGTTAGTTGCACTTGGATAACCTTGGATGCATTATGCTGAGCAACTAGCCTGAAGTGTGGATATCCTTAATGAATATGGAGAAACCTCTGCCTTCGGTGTTCTAGTCCAGGTTAGATGGCTGAAAAGTGTGGTATGAGTTATAGCCTGGTAATGCATTGGTGCTTTCTGGAGCCTTGAACCAGGTCTCAGTCACTGCACAGATATCAATGTTCTCCATTTTTAAGGAGTGGCTCAAGTGAATGCATTTTGAGATTTAGACTTCTAGTATTGAGTAGCATTTCCCTCAGTTTTTGCTTGCCTATTCCTGTTACAGTGGTGAATTTGTCATTTGAACCTTGCCTAAAAAAGGCACTATAGGGGTGGCAACAGCTTTAGCCAGTATCTGGAATCCCAGGGGCGACAGGTGAAGGCTATCTCCGGCAAAGTGTCATGGTCTGTCAACCATGTCAATACCAGGCAGACAGATACTGGATCCACTTAGAATGACACCAGAAACTTAGCCAATTGTTGAAGTCAATTATTTTGTACTTATAGTGCAGTATAATTCTGGTTGACAGCAGGATGCTACTTAGGGCTAGGGTGATACCTGCCTGGGCTACAAAATCAGAGAGCTCTTCCATGTCTCTTTTCATGTAGTTCAGGGAGGTACATCTCCGGTCATTCACACCAACATGGACAATGACAGAGTCATATTTGTACTTGTTGTGGAGTGACCTGAGTGCGTGGGTTATGTGGCGGATCCTGGCACCCAACAAGCAGCTGACAGTAACCTTCTCCTTGTTTAGCCTGGAAAGTGGGACATCAGTGTGCCTGACAATAGAGTCATCTATAACTAGTGTGTTGGGTATGTTTTGCCTTGTAGGCAGTGGTTGAGTAGCGTACTGAGTCTGTGGGCTGTGTGTCATTTGGGTTGTGTTGGGGGTGGAGGTTGCTTGTGTTTCTGCTTTGGTGATCTCTGTTGCTTGAGCAGATTATTATTGAGAGCCTCTGCAAATATTTTTGCATTTCTATGTGTGGATTTTGGTGGTGTAGGTTTAGTGGGACTATGTGATGAGTGTGGTATGGTGCAAGTGTTTACCTTCTCCTCTTGACTGTCAAGTTCAGTCTTGTTTGGAGAGAGCTTTACCTCCAGCTTGGCTAGATAAGTGCATCTCTCACAGGCTGTAGTGTTGGGTGGTAGGAGGAGAGAGTTGTCTGTGTACATGAGGCAATTGTTACATTGCCCCAAGATGCCCATATTCATCAGATAGACAGGAAAGAACACTGGGAGCTGACCCTTGGACATGCATGAGATAATGATTTTTTAGTATTTAAGAAGAGTGTGTTTTAGCTTTGTTTGTATTGGTCTGAAGAAGTGCTCAGGAGAGCATGAAAGTGCTAACCTTATATTAAACTACATATTTTATTCTACTCTTACGTGGTGGTTCTGTGGACTTTATGTTTTTCTCATAAAGACATTTTTTTTTCCATGCCTTAATTGTGTGAATTGCAAACTCATATTGTAAGATAGATTTTTTATACAACCAGTAACTTTACAAAGTTTTAGGATAAGATGCTTGCAACTTGTACCACTGAAAACATGATCTGTTTAGCTCCCTGCTGAGTACCATATACTTAGGGGAATGTAGCAGGAGATTTAAAGAAAGGAATACTGAGCATATATCGGAAAACAGAAGGAATGTTTTAACTAATGCTCTTGCAAAACATTGTGTGGAAAAAGGCTTAGAGCATAGTTTTAAATTTAGAGCAATTGAAGTGGTGTATCCTGACATTAGGGGAGGGGATATTAATAATAAATTAGAGACAGCAGAATATAGACAGATTCTAAAGTTAAATGCAGATAAAAACCCGGGGCTTAAAGCAGCAGTAAGCATAAAATAAGTGCTAAAAGAAAAACAGATGAAATTGTAACTGTGTGAGAAAGTCTATATATATATATATATATATATATATATATATGTTTTTAGTACATTTTATAGTATCTAGTGTGTTTTAAGCATAATACATGATTTGCAGAATCTGCTTTAATTTACTTGGATGTATATTCATGACTCTTAATCAATGCTTATTTCTGATTGGTTGGCTGTGTCATTAATTTTGTATATAAAATGGTTTGTTGAATTTGAATTTCTTATCACACTGAAGAAGGGTGTTTGTACCTGAAAGGTCTGTGGATATTAAAATTTTATTTCATGACTTTGTTGGTCTGTTTTTTTGTTTTTGATTTGGACCTTGCAGTTGACCAATGTTTGCCTGATTTCCATCTCTCCTTTTTTGTTCCTTGATTTGCTGTGTGAAACATTTTAACCATGAGGTTAACATGGCAACCCTAAGGTAGTGTCACAGCATGATTTAAAATGAACTATGTATCGTCAGCCGTGCCTCTGGACCTGCTCACCTCTCATACATAGTGAAAACACTGCTGTGCACAGTAAAGGGGATGCAAAGTGAAAACACTGCTGTGCACAGTAAAGGGGATACAAAGTGAAAACACTGCTGTGCACAGTAAAGGGGATGCAAAGTGAAAACACTGCTGTGCACAGTAAAGGGGATGCAAAGTGAAAACACTGCTGTGCACAGTAAAGGGGATGCAAAGTGAAAACACTGCTGTGCACAGTAAAGGGGATGCAAAGTGAAAACACTGCTGTGCACAGTAAAGGGGATGCAAAGTGAAAACACTGCTGTGCACAGTAAAGGGGATACAAACTGAAAACACTGCTGTGCACAGTAAAGGGGATGCAAACTGAAAACACTGCTGTGCACAGTAAAGGGGATACAAACTGAAAACACTGCTGTGCACAGTAAAGGGGATGCAAACTGAAAACACTGCTGTGCACAGTAAAGGGGATGCAAACTGAAAACACTGCTGTGCACAGTAAAGGGGATACAAACTGAAAACACTGCTGTGCACAGTAAAGGGGATGCAAACTGAAAACACTGCTGTGCACAGTAAAGGGGATACAAACTGAAAACACTGCTGTGCACAGTAAAGGGGATGCAAACTGAAAACACTGCTGTGCACAGCAAAGGGGATGCAAACTGAAAACACTGCTGTGCAGATTAAAGGGGATGCAACATGAAAACTGCTGTGCACAGTAAAGGGGATGCAAACTGAAAACACTGCTGTGCACAGTAAAGGGGATGCAAACTGAAAAAAACTGCTGTGCACAGTAAAGGGGATGCAAAGTGAAAACACTGCTGTGCAGAGTAAAGGGGATGCAAATTGAAAACACTGCTGTGCACAATAAAGGGGATGCACAGTGGAAAACACTGCTGTACAGAATAAAGGGGATGCACAGTGGAAAACACTGCTGTGCACAATATCAGGGATATGCAGTTTTGCTGCATCTGTACTGGGATGGTGTAAAAGTAAGTAGTCAGCAGTGGCCCACTCACGAGAAGCAAGTACTTCAGAAAACTCTTATCAGCGTTAAATATCATTATCAAATCCTCATAGTTCTGCTGAAGTGGTGGTGGTCTTCCCATGTGGTGCTTCATATTCCCATCCATTAGGCTGTGCTTTTCAGTGACATGGAGCTGTGACTATTTCCCAAATAGTCAAAGGTTCATAATTTGATAATAAGCTAAAGACATTAGGGCCCTTATAAGCCTAGCCTTGCAACACAAATGTGCCCTACAAATTTGATTTATAAAGGGGGTGATTTACTGACTACCTCAGTCCATCACAGACATAGGTATCAGACCCAGGTTGTGAACTTCTGATGATCCATCCATTAGTCCAAGTTGCACATAAATAAGGTTATTGTATGCTACATCAGCGGTCAGAAGCGGCCTTAGGTCAACTGGTGCCCTAGGCAGAGGGCACAATGGCACCCCCCACCACACCACCCAGTGCCCCCATCCTGGTGTACCTACACCAAATAAATACTGGTAAAGTGCCCCCATTAAAGCAGCGCCCTAGGCGGCCACTTAGTTGGCCTGTGCCTAAGGCTGGCCATGTCTGTGGTAACCTTTACGAGAAAGTCAAATAATAGGATCATACAAAGTTACTAGGCTAATGGCCCTAGGGCCCTTACAAGCCTAGCCAAGTTCTACCCTTATTTCCAAGATCATCACCTATTTTCTCCTGTACTAGGGGGACACAGGTAGAACCCCCAGGGTGAATTTATGGTTACCCATCCAATCACCCAGATTGCATTTGAAGTGGGCCAATGAGGTGCTCTGACAAAAAGTTCCAAAGGCGTGATAACCTCTGGGAGACAAATCTGTCCCTCCAGCAGGTTCTATTAATGTCACATACCAGGTTAAGGTCTTTAGAGTGGGTAACCGTGTACCATTTGATTTACAGAGATGCAGCATTTCCAATAAAGCAAGGTCAGAAATTAGCTTGTATGCAAGGCAGAGAATGCCTCTGAGTAGTCTGTATGCAACAGAATAAGGAGTTTGAAGACCTTGAATCTTCCTTGTGAGGAGCCTTTGTTGCTTCTTTAATTGCTGCAGGTGCTTGGAAAGGTACATACCAAAAGAGGCCTTGTACTCAATTATTAGCCTGATGAGGGAAGAGTACAGGGAGGTTATAACTTCCTTTTTTCTGGAGGCAATGCCCTTACTTATGAGATGAGCAACATAGAATGCCCTTCTTAACTCTGTGGAGACATGGTGGTGAAACATAAGGCTGCTGTCAATCTGTGAGCCCAGGTCTCTCAACAGTAAGTATGTACTTAAAGTGTTGCTATTGATGTGGTAGCTAGCAGAAACATCACCCTTACTGAAAGGGATGATACATTTTTTTGCACTGAGTGTAAGGCCATAAATTTGGCACCAGTCGTTTGTGTAAGACCCTCTTGTAGGATGTTGACATCATTTGGAGATTCTATGATCACTTCCATTTTGCAGTCATCAGCAAACTTTGTCAGCCACAGACCTTTAGTTTTTGGTTGTACTTCAGAGAGATATATTCTAAACAGTAGAAGTCTCAAGACTGATCCTTGTGGAGCACCACTGGTTACAGGTCTGCTGTTGGAGGTGGATTTCCCTATTTTGACTATATGGGTTCTATCAGTATGCAAATTAGCGACCCATCTAATGATAGAAGGGTTGATACCTATTTGGTGATTTGGTGAATGATGCCCAAGTGGTGGATAGTGTGAAATGCCTTGGCTAAATCTAGGCAGGCTCTATGCACAGATTTCCTGTCATCCATGGCCTTGGTGACAGGACCAGGTTTAACAGGCATGATCTCCCTTTCACAAATCCAAACTGAGTAGGGCCAAGTGTTTGGAGATATCCTCTAGCTTTGCTGATAAGGTCCATGATGATCCATGGCCTTGCAGATAAGGCTAGTTAGGCTAATAGGTCTATAGCACCCAGGGTCAGTGGAAGCACCACCTTTGTGCAAGGATATAATGGTGGCCCTTTTCCATTCATCTGGGATGCAGCTGGTGCTTAGACTAGAACTGAAAGGAGTACCTAATGGTGTTGCTAATTCTTGTTGGAGCCCATGTAGGACACAGCCTGGGAGGGTATCAGGTCCCATAAATGCTGTGTTTTTGGCTTACAGAGGGCGTTTACGACCTGCTGTTTAGAGATACAAGGTAGGGGACAGATGGTAGGGATGTCATGGGGTATGTGTGGTGGGGATAGGGGAGTGAAGTTTTCACAGAACCTGTCAGCCAACAGGTTAGCTATGTCCACAGGTTCAGTATATGTGGTTTCATTAACTGCTAGTTCAGCACAAACCTGTGCATTTCCTTTTAATTATTGTATTTTACATTTATTGACCGGGAGTAGTCTGAATGAGATGCAATTAGCCCTTTTTCAGCAGAGGCCCAGAGAGAAAAGCTCCAGAAAAACAATTATAAACTAAGGTAATATATTCATAAAACAGTACAGTACAACAAATACAGAGGGAAAATCACAAAAAGGGTATTACAGAGATGTTTTAGTGGTAATTACAACATTTGGACAATTATCAGATATGTACAAGTCAATAGAAATGCAAAGTATGAGGAAGGACATTCTTGTAGTCCAAGTATTTTTTTTCAGTTTAGACATATGATGCTGTCAGATCAGAGTTATAAAGGACATCTGTAAGGAAGATAGATTATGGCGAAGTATATAGGAGTCTGGGTTAGCCAAAGTATAAGTAGATAGTACAGGAGGAATAGAAGTGCTGAGAAAGTAGGTGAGTAACAGTCAAAAGTAAGGACGGGTGGTCAAACAATAGTTTAGTGGCAGGACCAGATTATTTTTAGGTGTTCTTTGGCAGCTGCTTTAAATTGTTTTGGTTGATTTAGTAATCTAATTTGAAGTGGAAGCTTATCCCATGCTATAGTAAGATGGTAACTATATAGGTTGCTTTCCACTTTTGTCCTAGGTTTATAGATAAATAATAAGTCCTGGTCTGAGCTGCGGAGTGATCTCATTGGAGAATAGCTAGATATGAGGGAGGATAGGTTAGGGCAGTGGAGAGGTTGATATATAATACAGTGCAAGATCTGAAACTGAGAGAGCAGAAGCAGGTTAGGTAGTTCTAGGCAATTTAAGTGTTTAAGTGAGATGCAGTGTGAGTTTTATAAGTATGTTGGGCTGTGAATCTGGCTACTTAGTTATAGGCTGAGTTAGGTTTTACCGGGCATGAGGTGTTTTTAGGTTCATACTAGGCTAGGCTATCTGCCCTAGGGCATTTATAAGCCTAGCCCATAGTTATGTGGCTTTCACTACCCCTTTAGTTTGAAGAAAACTATGCCTATTATTTTGCTGTGCCTCTGTCAAGCAGTGACACTGAAGTAATCCCTGAGGTATATCTGCGATCTCCCATCCATTGGTCAAGATTCCTCTTAAACAAGGCCAGCGAGGTGCTCTGCCTCACATGTACCGGGATTTTGTTCCACAGCATAGGGAGTCTCTGGGTGATGAATCTGTCCCTCCAGCACGTTCTATTAATAACCGTGTCAAGGTTTAAGTCTCCCGCCCTTGTGGTTCTGAGGGATCTAGATTTTTTGAGGTGAAGCATATTCATCAAATCTGGGTTTGACATGGCCTTGTATGTCAGGCACAGGTCACCTCTGAGCAAGCGGTATGCGACTGAATAGAGCTGGAGTTCTTTCAGTCGGGCAGCATAGGACATTAAAGTGAGTATTTGAGAACCATATAGTAGACTGGGTAGAAGATATGTGAGATGGGGTTTCTTTGGCTTTGGAGGTGAAAAACGTTCTATTTCCATATAGAAGACTTAGATTCTGATGGGTTTTCCTGATGCAGTTATTTATGTGCATGTCAAATTTAAGTTGATCATCTATAGTGACACCTAGGAGTTTGGAACCAGATTCAGGTACTATTGGAGTGTTAAGGGACAGTATAGAAAAAGAAGATTAAAGGTGGGTAACAGTTTTTGGGAGAAAGAGTAGGAGTTCATTCTTTTTGTTTTTGGAGGGGGGGGGGGTTAGGATTAGTTGGTTGTTTGTGAGCCAGGTTTCAACTGATGTAAAGGCTGCTTGAGTAGTAGCCATGAGACCAGAGGGACAGTCTGAGTTAGTGATCACAGCAGAATCATCTGCATATTGAACAAGAGATGACTGAAGGCAAGTAGTATAGAGTAGATTGGTAAAGATATTAAATAGCAATGGACCCGATATGGATCCTTGGGGAACTCCCATTTTTACGGGGAGGGGAGCCATTTCACTGATTGTAATCTATCAGACAGATAGCTAGAAAAACAAGTGACAGTAGCAGGAGAGAAATTAAGATTAGTCAGTTTTGTGAGGTGTGTGTGAAAGTGTCAAAGGCTTTAGATAGATATAGAAATAAACAGGAAACAAGTTTGTTATCACGAGCAAATAGTGTTAGTGAAGGAGATTAGAGTGGTACTAGTACTGTGCTTTGGGCAGAAACCATGCTGTGTGGGAGTAAATAGATTTTCCTGTAAAAGATATTGCCAAGTTTGCTTGTGTATACATTTCTCAAGTAGCTTTGAGAGGGGTGAAAGCATGGCTATCGATCTAAAATTACAGAGGTCTTGGCTGCTAGTAAGAGGAAGTAAGAATGAATGTTATCAGCAGAGGTAGAGCAAGGTTTTAGTTTGGAGATTTGATATAACTAGTAGATATAGGTTTTAGAAAGAAAAGTTTGGATGGGTCTGAACCAGAAGGTAGGATAGAGTGGTTTGGATTACTCACAGGGGAAGGGGATGCATTAATCATCATTGTAACATTGTCAATAAAGAAGGTGTTAAAGACTGTAGCAGTGTCTTCAAGTGTTTTATTTGGGTAGGGATTGGGACTACAAGGGTTTCCTAGAGGTAATGTTTGGTTGATTGAGTTCCAGAGTTTTTTAGGATTAGATTTAATGTTGTAGGTGGGCTGAAGTAAAACTCCTTTTTATCTTTGGCAATGTGTTTCTTGGTCAAGTTTCTAAGTTCTCTGTAGTTTTGCCAGTCAGTGGGACATTTATATCTAATCCAAACTTTCCAGAGCCTATCCCTATTTCTTATTAGGGCACGGGTAGTTTTCGAGAGCTATGGGGATACTTTAGATTTTATTCTAACTGTATGGAGAGGTGCTAGAGAGTTTAATATGTTAAGAAAGGTAGAGTTAAATGTTTGAACTGCTTCTTCCAGAGATAACTTATTCAAGTGACTCCAATTAATTTTAGAGAGGAGGGAATTAAAGGTTTCAGGAGAGAAGCTGGATAATATTTGAGAAGTTATATATCTGTGAGGTCTAAGTTAGGGGTAAATCTAGTGACTTTTGGATTTCTGCAGGAGGAAAGGATGGCATTTGTTCATTAAGACAGCCGAGAATTAGATGGTTTGAGTAAATAATGGCTACTCAACCACCTTTCTTTTTTGAGTAATCTAAGTGAAGTATATTGTAGCCTGGGGGAGCTATATACCTAACCAGGATATGGGGTTTTAGCCATGTTTCTTTAAGAGTAATGACATTTTGGGTGTGGTTGGTGACCCAGGCATGGAAGTCAGTAGTCTTATTAAATATGCTTCTAATGTTCATTGAGAAGAAAGAGATGTGTTTTTTGGCAGGGTAGGAATATGTTCACTAAGAGGGATAGAAGGGGTAGTACTGCAGGAGAGAGAAGTTGTGGTTCATCCAAGGTTTGCATGAATATCACCTGGTAATTGCAGGGTGACTGGGAGGGAGTCTAACTTTTATTTGTATACAAGTAGCTGCAAAGATATTTTGTTTTTATTTTAGAATGAGTAGTGTGGAAAGGAGCTATTCTGATTCTGGGGATAGGAGTATTTAGGAAGATAATAGACGAGGTAATATTTAAAGATTGCTGGGGATAAGAGTGAATATAGCCTTGAGAGTTTGTAGGGCTGTTGTAGATTGCAGTTACGTAAGGAGGAAGGGTAGTCGATGACAGGAGAAGTAGCGGAGGTAAATACAGTATTGTGTAGGGGGAGATATTCATGTTGAAAGTTGAGAAAAAAAGAGCAGTTGTTTCAAATAAGTAATAGTAATTGAGGAAGATGTTTTGGGTAGAGTTGAGGAGGGAGTCAGTAGGGGGAGCTTAAGAGCTAGGAACTATAGCAGTACTAGTCTATGTAGAGATAGTTGGCTGTAGGGTAGAGAGTAGAAGGTTCTGGTAGACAGGATGGGGTGTGGTGTAAGGCTGTGCGTGTGTCCTGGGGATAACTATAAAGGAAATATGGGGGGTGGGTAGGAGGAGCGAAGTAAGCCAGAGCACAGTGAGAGTGAACGAAGCGGGGCTTGACCCCCAGGTCTCAATCTGCTATGGAAAAAACTATTAGGTGAGCCTGTACAAGAGAGGCAGATCATCAGGGCAGAAGCTACAGTTAAACAATAGGAACAGCACAGGAGAGTGACAAAAAGTAGAGGACCTTCAGGCCAACTGCAGAGAAAGGAAGGTGGAGACACAAAGGGAAGGAAGGAGTTCAGTGGCAGGTTCCCAAAAGCTAGGGAAGACTGGACAAAAAGACTTTATAAAAGGTAGTAGTAATGAAGGGGAGTGGTTACGGCAGTAGGATAGTAACGAAGGGGAGTGGTTACAGCAGTAGGATAGTAATGAAGGGGAGTGGTTACAGCAGTAGGATAGTAATGAAGGGGAGTGGTTACAGCAGTAGGATAGTAATGAAGGGGAGTGGTTACGGCAGTAGGATAGTAATGAAGTGGAGTGGTTACGGCAGTAGGATAGTAATGAAGGGGAGTGGTTACAGCGTAGGATAGTAATGAAGGGGAGTGGTTACAGCAGTAGGATAGAGCAAAGAGTAGGGGCTTTGCTGCTGGTGACCCTGGTTGGGGAGTGAACTTAAACCAGACTAACTAGGATAAGGCAACAGTACTCTGCTTTGGGTTTATAATCAAATATACATACTAGGTTGTGTGTGTGTAACTAAAGAACACCTTATGGTTGCCCTTTGTTGAGGAAGCTAATTTGGATTCATAGTTTGCTTTGGAGAACTTCACAAGAAGTCTTATTTGCTTGTTTAAGCTGAGAATGGAGTGTTTCCAGTTTAGGGCTCACTCCCTCTTAATCTTTGAAAGCAGTTTCTTCCTTTTATTGTAAAGCCTGTTAATGACAGTTGTCCACCAGGCAGGTTTGCTCTTCCTAAAGGAGCTTGTTTTTGTCCTATCAGGTATGGCCGAGTCAGTGCCATTATACAGGTGTTTTAATAAAGCATTGGTGTAGAACTCTGCATAGCTGGCAGCTCCATCTGAGGGGAAGGTGTAGTGAAGGTATTTATACTATCCTGTAAGAGGTTATAATCTGCTTAGGAGAAGATTTTTTAGTTTAATCGCTGCTGGCGGGGGGGGGGTGTCAGGTGTGATAGTTACTTCAAATGAGACTGATTTGTCAACAGATCTCACCAGGGAAGACTTCACAGTGGGGGGTGCTACAGTGGTCCCCCTTATTGTTATGCACCAGATCCAGAAAGTTGGCACCTCTTGTGGGGGCCTTGAACCAGGTCTCTGTGACTGTACAAATGTCTGCAGCTTCCAAGTAAGGACTGCTTCCAGTGAGTGCAGTTTCATGTTAAGACTCCTGGTGTTTAGCAGCATGACCTTGAGGTTGTCTCTAGATGAAGTTTTTATATCAGGAATTTTGTCCCTGAGACACTGCCTAAAAAAGGCGAGAGCCTTAGCTAGTAGCCAAAATCCCAGGGATTACAGATGCAGACCATCTTTGGCAAAGCATCTAGGTCTGTTGATTACGTCATCCCAGTTTGACAGATACCGGATCCCCTTAGAATGACACCAGAAACTAAGCCGATTATCAAAGTCAATCATTTTCTGTTTGCATTGAGGCATCATTCTAGGTGAAGGTAAAATGCTGCTTAAGGCTAGGGACATACCTGCCTAAGAACATAGTCTGAGAGTTCAATCATATCCCTCTTCATATAGGCCAGAGAATAATACAAACACTTTTATGTTTTTCTACTGCATGAGATTCGAAAGATAACCACAAAGCCTTCTTTAGCTATGTCAAGAATCTAAGTGGCAACTCACAGATATGCTCTGAGCTAGTGCAAAATAGCACAAAAAATACTGAACCTACTGATATTGCCAACATCCTGGCAGATAGATTCAGTGCAAACTTCACCTCCCTCTCATCTTCAAAATGGCCCACAACAATACCGGAAAAGTGTAGTGTCCCGGAAATCACAGAAGCACAGGTGAAAACAGCCCTTTCAAAAGCCAAAAACACAGCATCAATGGGGCCAGATGGTGTCCCACACTGCGTCTTGCACGAACTACAGAATGAACTAACCCCCCACCTAAACACGCTGTTCAACCTCAGCCTCTCCACAGACTTTGTGCCCATAGAATGGCGCACAGCAACAGTTATTCTGCTCCACAAAGGAGGGGCCACAACTGACCCTGGTAACTATTGCCCCATAAGCCTGACTAGCCTGGTCTGCAAGGCTATGGAGCACATCATCATGGAACTCATTAACAAAGGCATTGGGAACTTCCAAACACTTGACCTGACCCACTTTGGCTTTGTTAAGGGCAGATCATGCCTACTAAACCTGGTTGACTTCTTCGAGATAGTCAGCAAGGCCATAGATGAGGGAAAGGTGGTTCACACAGCCTACCTTGATTGTGCCAAGGTGTTCAACACCATTCCTCACTCGGGTATTATAGAAAACTCACCAGCCTGAGCATAAACCCCTACATCACAAGATGGGTTGCCAACTGGCTTACAGACAGAACTCACACGGTAAGAATAGCGGGCTCCAGGTCAGACTCTAAACAAGTCACAAGTGGTGCCCCACAAGGCTCACTTCTGGGACCCCTACTGTTCGGCATATATTTCTAAGAAGTACAGGCAAACACAGGAGGACTATGGCTAACCAAGTTTGCTGATGACTGCAAACTGGGAGTCATAATTGACTCTCCGGCTGACATGGACATCCTTCAAAAAGGCCTTACTGAGACAGACACCGGGTGTCAAATTCATGGCCTCAAACTAAACGCCAAAAAATGCATAGTCATCCCGTTTGGGAAAAACAAAACACCCATGAATTACAACATAGGTGGCAACCCCCTTAATACATAAGAGGAAATAAGAGATCTGGGGACCCAGGTAGATAGTAATCTCTCCTTTGACAATCATATTGCCGAAATAGTTAGGAAATCCTTCTATGTGGCCCATCTAATTACTAAGGGGTTTTCATCTAGAAATAGAGAGGTTATAGTTCATAGGTTCATAGGTTCATAGGTTCATACTAGGCTATCTGCCCAAGGGCATTTACAAGCCTAGCCCATAGTTTTGTGGCTTACGCCACCCCTTTAGTATGGGGAACTATACCCATTATTTTGCTGTGCCTCTGTCGAGCAGTGACACTGAGGTAATCCCTGGGGTATATCTGCGATCTCCCATCCATTGGTCAAGATTTCTCTTGAACAAGGCCAGCGAGGTGCTCTGCCTCACATATACCGGGATTTTGTTCCACAGCATAGGGAGTCTTTGGGTGATGAATCTATCCCTCCAGCACGTCCTATTAATAGCCGTGTCGAGGTTTAAGTCTCCCGCCCTTGTGGCTCTGATGGATCTAGATTTTTGAGGTGAAGCATATTCATCAAATCTGGGTTTGACATGGCCTTGTATGTTAGGCAAAGGTCACCTCTGAGCAAGCGTAGCGAATGAATAGAGCTGGAGTTCTTTCAGTCGGGCAGCATAGGACAGATTTTTGAGACCCTTTATCCTTTTGGTGAGGAACTTTTGTGGCCTCTCCAGCTGCTGCAAGTGTCGGGTCAGATACATTCCGAATGGGGCATTGTACTCAATCATTGGTCTGATGAGTGATGAGTAGAGGGAGACAATGACCTCCCTTGATCTAGATGAGAATCCCTTCATGATAAGGTGGGCAATGTAGAAGGTCTTCCTAACTACTTTAGCTACATGGGTGTCGAATGACAGACTACTATCAACCTGGGTCCCCAGGTCCCTGATAACTTCTTCTGTGCTCAGTGGATTGCCACCTATTTGGTAGCTAGGGGTAACCTTGTTTTTCCTGAAGGGTATGACTATGCATTTTTTGGCATTTAACTTTAGGCCATGGCTCTGGCACCAGTTATCCGTTTCTGTGAGACCCTTCTGAAGGATATCTGTGTCAGATGTGTTTTCTACTATGGCGCCCAGTTTGCAGTCATCTGCAAACTTTGTCAGCCATAACCCTCCTGTGTTTGCTTGTACTTGAGAAGTAGATGCCAAACAAGAGTGGGCCTAGGACTGAGCCCTGTGGGACACCACTTGTGACAGGCTTTGAGTCTGACATGGCGCCAGCAACTCTGATCCTGTGGGTTCTGTCACTCAGCCAGTTTGCAACCCATCTTGTGATGTATGGGTTAATATTTAAGCTGATGAGTTTTTCAATGATACCCAAGTGGGGTATTGTATCGAAGGCCTTCGCCAGATCGAGGTAGGCTGTATGGACTGCCTTTCCCTCATCAATGGCTTTGGTGACTGTTTGAAAAAGTCAACCAAGTTTAAAAGGCATGATCTGCCTTTGACAAAGCCAAACTGGGTTGGATCCAAAGTCTGCAAATTCCTATGTCTTTATTTATGAGGTCCATTATGATCCTCTCCATGGCTTTGCAGATAAGGCTTGTCAAGCTAATGGGCGGTAATTTCCAGGGTCGGTGGAGGCACCGCCTTTGTGAAGTGGGACCACAGTTGCAGTCGCCACTCCTGGAGTGCGTATCCAGAGGTAAGGCTCTGATTAAACAGCTGTCCTAGCTGTGGGTTTAATTCCTCATTGAGTTCGTGGAGCACACTGCCGGGGACACCATCAGGTCCCATGGATGCTGTGTTTTTTGCTTTGGAGAGAGCAGTTCTCACTTGGGCGTTGGAGATGTTTGGGGGGCTGCAATCATTTGGTATAGATATCTCTCCTTTTGGGGGAGGGAGAAGTTTGCACTGAACCTGTCAGCCAGTATGTTGGCAATGTCCGTAGGATCAGTAATCTTCACATCATTTTGAACTAGTTCTGAGCATATCTGGGAGTTTCCTCCCAGGTTTCTAACATAGCTAAAGAAGGCCTTATGATTGTCTTTTGAGTCTTTAGCTATTTTTCTCTCAAAATTTGCTTTGGATGATTTTATGAGAGCTCTTAGTTTTTTACTTATAGTGATCAAGGGTGTCTTACCTTTTAAGGATTTTGCTCTATCTTATAGTAGCTTCCTCCTTTTGTTGTAGAGTTTGTTTATGGCTGGGGTCCACCAGACTGGACGCTTGCCTTTGGTACAGAGAGTCTTTGTTTTGCTTGGGATTGCCTTATCCATGCAGTCCTGCAGGTGCTGGTAGAAGGCATTTGTAAGTGATTCAGCGGCATGTGTACTGTTTTCAGCCGGCTCGGGGGCCTTAAAGGAGACCACACTAGTCTTTAGAAGTGTGAAGTCGGCTTTCGAGAAGTTTTTTACTGTGTTCTTTTTTATTTCAGGTGGGGGTGGGATGAGGACCTCCAGCGAGATTAGTTTGTGATCTGATCTCACCAGTGAGGGGTATACTTCCGGTGTTGAACATTGTGCTCCCATGTTCGTGATGATGAGGTCAAGTATGTTATCTCCTCTTGTGGGGATGGTAACTAGTTGTTCCATGGCATTTGAGTTTATGAATTCCAGGAACTTTTGGGCTAGGGTGTTTGGGCTTGAGTAGTGTTCCCAGTCTATATTAGGGTAGTTGAAGTCACCTAGTATGATGGTGTTTGGTGATACATTTATCCCTCTAGTGTTTTCAGGAAGGCCATGTGAGGTTCCTGAGTTTGTGAGGGTGGCCTGTAACATGCTACAATTTGCAGAGCAGTCTTGCCTATGGTTAATTGCACCTGGATGGTCTCCGATGCATCGTGCATTGCAACCAGTCTTGAGGTGTGGGAGTCCTTGATGAATATGGATACCCCTCCTTTCTTGGTATTGTCCGGATTTTGGGGCGGAACGCATGATATGAGGTAAAACCTGATAGTGCTGGGGTGCTCTCAGGAGCCTTGAACCAGGTTTCTGTCACAGCACAGACATCGATGTTCTCCATACTGAGAAGGGCCTCGAGTGCGTGCATTTTGAGATTCAGACTTCTGGCATTGAGCAGCATTACCCTTAGTTTATTTCCTTTTTTCTGTTCTAGGGTGGTAGATTTAGAATTTGAGCCTTGCCTAAAAAAGGCACTATGGGGGTGGCAAGAGCCTTTGCCAATATCCGGAATCCTAGGGGTGACAGGTGCAAGCCGTCCCTTGCGAAGCAGCGTGGCTTGTCCAGCATGTCATCCCAGGCAGACAGACACTGGATCCCCTTTGAATGACACCAGTGTTTAAGCCAATTGTTAAAGCTGATCATCTTATCTCTGTATTGTGGCATCATTCTTGGTGAAGGTAGGATACTGCTCAAGGTCAGGGTCATACCTGCCTGGGCTACATAATCAGAGAGCTCCTCGATGTCTCTTTTCATGTAGTCCAAGGAGGTACGTCTCAGGTCGTTTACACCAGCGTGGACAATGACTCATCAGACCCATCATTGAGTACAATGCCCCATTTGGGATGTACCTCACAAGACACTTCCAACAGCTGGAAAGACCAGAAAAGCACCTCACCAAGAGGATTACTGGTCTCAAACATATGTCCTATGCAGCCCGACTGAGAAAACTCTGGCTGTACTCAGTGGCATATCGCTTACTCAGAGGTGATCTCTGCCTGACTTACAAAGCCATGTCCAACTCAGAATGGATGGACATGCTCCACCTAAAGAAATCCAAGTCACTGCTAGCCACAAGCTCTAGTGAACTAAACCTCACCACAGTAATAAATAGAACATGCTGGAGGTATTGATTCCTGTCACAGAGACTCCCCATGCTTTGGAACAAAATTCCTAATTACATTAGGCAGAGCCCCTCACTAACACTCTTCAAGAGAAGCCTTGATGAGTGGATGTGTAACAGAAAATACACCCCGGGATCACTTCATTGGCTCTGCTTGACAGAGGCTCAGTTAATTAATCAATGGGGTGGTGAAAGCCAACACACTCTGGCTAGGCCTAAAAATACCCTCGGGCAGATAGCCTAGTACCTACCTATGAACCTATAGCAATAGCTACATTCTGTTAACACATTATTATGCCAGTTTATTTAATAATGAAACTTTAAATTATTTATCTGCTCACTGCACACATTTGTTCCCCTGGGCTCAAATGCTGAGTTGCCACCTGGCTCACAGACAGGACCAAAGAAGTCATGACCGGTGATGCCACCTCCACTGAGAGACTGGTCACTAGCAGGGTACCTCAAGGTTCCATGCAGGGACAGCTCCTATTTGGCTTCTACTTCTCAGAGGTAAAAGCTAATGTAATGTGCCTTTGGCTGACCAAGTTCACAGTAGAGTGCAAATTGGGAAGCATCATATATTCCTGCATGACACAAACATCTACAAGAGGCTCTAACAGACAGAAGACTGCTGCTGAGGTCATGGACTAAAACTCAATGCCAAGAAGTGCATTATGGTGCCTTTTGGGAAAACTGCCAGCCAGGCAAATTATTCCATCGATAACACATCGCTAAGAGTTGATGCAGTAGTCAGAGTTCGGGGAACATATGTAGATCATCATATATCCTTTGACCAACATGTGCCCAATCAATGTTGTCTTTCAAAAGTTGCTGCAGCAGTATAACAGCTCGAATGAATGAGGTCTGATTTTGTACTTGCAAAGTAAGATAATTCTGCCAAGGTGACTGCAAAGGTATGTACAAAGGGAGTGCAGTTTAATGAGGAGCTGTGAGCAAAATGCATCAATGGAACTGTGAAACATTTCTTTGCTGCACACTAATTTGTGACATATTCCCTTCTGGTGTAGACAGTTTACGTGACAAAGGAGAAAATGAAGAATATGGTAGGTTTCTCAAAAGCTGAAGTTAAAAATGGTAATATAAATTTAGGGAGCGGCCGATTTGGGGGATCAGATAGAAGAATGCAAACAGAGGGGACTACACTATTACTTGTAATGCATTACTTTGTGCTGTCTTGGCCTTGCTTAAAGCCTTTCATCCTGCTGATATAAAAGCCTCACATTTGCGCATCATGCAAACATGGCTCTCCAAACTTGCACATAAGCAAATCTCTCCATTTTAAATCCTCTACAGGAAATTGTCTCCATAGTCTCCCAATTGTTAGTATAGACCCTTTCGTTTTATAAGGCCCCTCATTAGTATAGACCCTTTCCCTTTTTCCCATTTAGAGCACCCATTTATACCACATCCCCTCCATTTTCTCTCCTCACTGTGAAAACAGGATTTAACCTACCAGCCAGATTGCCATGGGTATCTTTAGACAGTGTAGCAACTGCCTCATATACACCAACTACTCTCTACTCCTAAGTCATGAAAGTAAAATTTGTGAGAGATGCATCTACACTAAGAATCTGGAATCCTCGCTCTCTAGTGCAGAGAATTAGTAAGACTGAGCAGTTTGATAGCCCACATACTACACCGCAAACCATGTTCTCAACACACAAACCATCATACGTGGAGGCACTCACCAGAAACCTACCTAAACAGCAGACACCATTCAAACACATACATGCTACACCTAATACAGCACCCAAGATGCGCAAAAACATAAGCACCAGTGTCTCACCAAATAAGCCCTTAAGGCAAAAGGGCATCTAAAGCTAATGTTTTAGTCATAGCTGACTCCACTGTGAGACACACATGTCCCACTCACCAGGCAGAACAAGGAGAAGGTTACAGTTAGCTGTCTCTTGGCTGCCAGGATCAGTCAGATCACTCATGCACTCAAGTCTCTCAACAACAAGCACTGTTATCACTCCATCATAGTTCATGTTGGTGTGAATGACTTGAGATATACCTACTGGACTATACAAAAAAGACATGATTGAGCTCTCTGAATGTGTGTCCCAGGCAAACATGACTGACTTCAACAATTGGCTTAGTTTCTGCTGTCATTCTAAGGGGATCCAGTTTCTGTCAGTCTGGGATGACATGGTTGGTAGACCACACTGCTTTGCCAGAGATGGTCTTCACCTGTCACCTCTGGGATTCTTGCCTACCCATACAGCCTTTTTAGGCAAGTTCTCAAGAACAAAATTTCCAATGTGAAAATATCACTCAAATGAATTAAGGATTATGCTTTTAAATGCTAAGAGTTTAAATCAGAAACTGCACTCTCTAGAAGTTGTTGATGTCTATGCAGTCACAGAAACTTGGTAGAGGTCCACAGAGAGTACCCCAGCCTTGCAAGGCTACAATTCCTTACACACTATCAGACTGCAAGATGATTGTATGAGAACCAAAGGAGGAGGACTAGCTATCTTTATCACAGATAAATACACCTCCAGACTGGTTAGAGAGGAAAATTCCATGGAATTACTCCAAGTTCAACAACCTTGGGTAAAAACCCCCTTTGAGTCATTGTCAGCTATAGGCCTCCTTTAATGAACCAAGACACCCATGCTGCTCATTTAGATAGACTTTAGACAATCAAATTGCAAACACTCTAGACACGGGCAATTTTAACTATCCCTTCACTGACTGGCAAACTTACACGAGTATCATCATGCTCGCACAAAGGTTCCTGGAATTTGTTAACAATAATGCTGTGGAACAAATAGTATGCATCCCCAGAAGGGGCTTATATATTCTCATCCTGGTCCTCGCCAACATGGGTGACAGTTGTACCACTCACTAGTTTTACCTGATCACAAATCAGTCACATTTTAAGTGATGCGCATGAATGGACGAACGATATTCCCACTGTCCTTACCTACTATCTAGCGAAACCACAGCCAAGGGAATGGGCTTGGCACAATCAGCGGGGAAAGAAGACCCTGTTGAGCTTGACTCTAGTATGGCACTGTGAAGAGAAATGAGAGATGTAGAATAAGTGGGAGGACTCAGCCGCCAGTAAAATACCACTACTCATCATTGATTCACTTACCCGGTGAGGCGGGGGGGGTGAGCCCAACCAGGGTTCCCACTTCTGGCTCCAAGCACCCGAGTGTGACCTGCTCTGGCTACAGTGTCAGGTGGGGAGTTTAACTGGGGCAGTACACCTGTCAAAGAGTAATGCAGGTGTCCTAAAGTGAGCTCAGGGAGGACAGAAACCTCCCATGGAGCAGAAGGGCAAAAGCTTGCTTGATCTTGATTTTCAGTATAAATACAGACTGAGAAAGGAGGCCCCCATGATCCTTCTGGCTTTTTGGGTTTTAAGCAGGTGGTGTCAGAAAAGTTACCACAGGGATAACTGGCTTGTGGTGGCCAAGGGCTCATAGCGACATTGCTTTTTTATCCTTCAATGTCGGCTTTTCCTATCATTGTGAAGCAGAATTCACAAAGCGTTGGATTGTTCACCCACTAATGAGCGTGAGCTGAGTTTAGACCGGTTAGTTTTACCCTACTGATGATTTGTTGTTGCGGTAGTAATCCTGCTCAGTATGAGAGGAACTGCAGGTTCAGACATTTGGTGTATGTGCTTGGCTGAGGAGCCAATGGTGCAAAGCTACCAACAGTGGGATTATGACTGAATGCCTCAAAATCAGAATCCCACAGATCTCCAGTTGGCCAGCTATAGCTGGCCACAAGGTTGGTGAGGAGAGCTGCTCGTCACTGGGTCTGAGCAAGGACGGAAGGGGGCCACATCTCTCAAGCAGTGCACTACACATTCATGGGTAACCAGATGCTAAATTATTCATAGATGACCTTATTCTGATTCAGGGTTTCGTACATAGCAAAAAGCTGCAATCTATTGAAAGTCAGCCCTTGAGCCAAGCTTTTGTCACAGGAGGGTGGAAGGGCTCCACTCTCTGGTGGGGAGGGAGGACCCGTCAGTGGCTGGCCTGCCCTATGTGCTACCCCTTCTCCCCTAAAGTCCAGTTCATGGGCAGGACTTTGCGCTTCAGCAGTGGGCATGGGGTCCACAGGGAGAATCAAGGGAGCGGGGCCAGTGTGTACGACCCAGTGGTGGTGCATCCTCCACAAGAGGAGGTCTCTAGTCACTCCCCTCACTCCACACCATCCATGCCCCTGTACAGATAGCAGGAAACTGTGCTGGTGCAAAGGGGGCTGAGGACTGGGTACTCGGGCTTAAGGGTCATCCCCAGAGGGGTTATCTGGTGGCAGGTGTGTGGTTCCTGGGAGAGGGTATAGTTCCATCTGGGGAAGCCCTGGAAGTCAGGTCTGCAATCCCATCCTCCCAGGCCCCAGGAGTGCAGAGATATGGTCACCATGGATTCTCACACTCGAGTCCGGGTGGGAGAGTCGGCCAACAGCACGGGCATGCTGAGGGCTAACCCTGGAAGCCAAGTCTGCGATCCTGCCCTCCCAGCCCCCAGCAGTGTGGAGATACAGTCGCCATGGCATCTTGCACTGGGGACCATCTGCAGGCACCATATCAGCCTTTGGTCCTTCACCCAGCACTGTGGGGATGCCGCCCTGCGAACGGCACCACTAAGAAGGCAAGGTGGCACGTGCCAGAAGGCTGAAAGCAAAGCATGTTCATCAGCACCTGGCACCACTGAGGAGAGAGATGGCGGCACAAGATGAAAAGGGCCAAAATGCCGGAACTTGGAGCTATATCCTGTGCGAGTTTGAAAGCCCTAGGTGGAGGGCAAAGGGGAGAACTGGCATCATGGAAGCCTGGATGAGGAACTGGCCGAGTCCTTGAAGCTCAGCAGAGTTCCACGAGGCAGGAAAGGATCAAAGGGAAGCTCCCCCTGAGAGGCTCCAAGGGCAGGGTTGACGCATTATGATTTAGCAGCCTCCAGGAGTTATGTAACCTGGGAAAAGAGCTCTCCAACCTGGGTAGAATTGGAAGCCATGAGAAGGTTTTTCCCACTGGAATTCCTTAAGGGAGAGAGAGGTGGAAAACGGCCAGGCTGGAAGACATGCCGCCTGGGTGAGGGGGTCCAGACTGTGGCCCCCTCCAGGATAGAATTCCGGAAGGGGACGAGAGCAAAAAAGTGGCCGTGCAGAGAACACTCCCACCTAGGTAAGAAGGTCTGGATCATGCTCCCCCTCCTGTATGAAAGTCCTTAGGAAAGCATCTGGCAGATGGCTACAGGGTCCAGAGAGCTCCTGCCTGGGTGAGCATGGTCATGTCAATGTCCTCAAAATATAAGTCCTCAAGGAAGCATCTGGCAGGGGGGCTGCACACCATCCCTGCTGTGGGGCCAGGAGTGCTCTGGCCTGGGTGAGCGGGGTCAGTTGGAGCCCCCAACAATGAAATTGAAGGGAGGGGCTGGCGTAGGGCCATGGGGTCTGGAGTGCTCCTGACTGGGTGAGTGGGGTCAGGCGGTGCCCCCACAATGGAAGTCCTCAAGGGAGTGTCTGGTGGACAGCTGCGGGTCCTGAGAGCTTCTGCCAGGCAGGGGGGAAGACATCTTCACCCAGTACCCGATGGTGTCCCCGAAATGTCGCAAAGTCCCCAGAATGTCTCTGGACTGGAAAGCAGGGGGACACGGAGGCCCCAGTGAGAGTGGGCCTGCCCCTTTGCAGCCAAGGGGAGTTCGGTGAGGCAAGCCGGGATCAGAGGGAGGGCCCCCTGAGAGGGTCTGAGGGTACGGGGACATGACCCACTTTGGCAGCCTTCAGGAGATACATAGCCTGGGGTAAGAGCCCTCCAGCCCTGGTAGAAGTGGAAGCCTGGAGGGGGATCTGTCCAGATCAAAGTCCAGAAGGGGGACATGGGCAGAAGGTGGCCAGGCAGGGAGCACTCCTTCCTGGGTGAGCGGGGTCAGGCAAAACCACCAACGATTGAAGTCCTCAATGGAGCATCTGGCTTTGGGCTTCAGGGTCTGGAGAGTCTCACCTGGGTAAGCATGGTCAGGCGGAGGCCCCTAAGACAGAAGTCCTCAAGGGAGCATCTGGCGGGGAGGCTACATGCCACCCCTGGTAGCTATAACAGGTGAAATCAAGCTAAAATTTTTCACCAAAGCTGACTATACTCTCCTGAGGGATGGCATAAATAACTTCCAAGCTCCTGTTTATACATATGGCATTGATAACTATACTAAGATATACACAAATGCCTTGTACAAGCACCTATACAAATGTATTGACAAAGCTGTACCTGATAGGATCAAGACCCTCAAAAAGAAACAAGCCTCCCTAGTGGACATCTAGCATTAATAAGTTATACAACAAAAAGAAGAAGTTGCAATTTAAGAATAAAAAAAGAGAGGTCCCAACACTGGAAAAATACACTCCTGCTTGAACAAGCAAATAAAACAACTTGTAAAATCCTCTAAGGGCAACTTCAAAAAAAACGGTAGCAACTATAGCCAATGATAACCATAAGGCATTCTTCAGCTATATCCATAACCTAAAAGGTAGGGCACAGACGTGCGCTGAACTAGCTGTGCATGGCATCACACACAATGATCCAATGAAAATAGCTAACTTATTAGCTGACAGGTTTGGTGAAAATTTCATCCCCTTGTCCCCTCCTAACATTCCAAAAAGCATTCCCTCTACACCCCCCCCCCACCTTGCATCTACAAAGAGCAAGTCATTAATGCTATCTCTCTTTAAGATAAAAAAACACAGCCTCCATGAGATCAGTTGGCATTCCAGGTTGTATTTTAAATGGTCTAAAACATGAGTTAGCAAGTCCATTAGGCACCGTCTTCAAACACAGACTCAGTACTGCTTTTGTCCCTGCTGAATGGAAAACAGCAACTGTTATCCCCCTTCATAAAGGAGGTACAGCAACAGACCCTAGGAACTACAGACCTATAAGCTTAACCAGCCTTATCTGTAAGGCCATGGAACAAATCATCATGGACCTTATAAATAAGGATATAGGTGATCCTCTGTAAGGCTATGGAACGAATCATCATGGACCTTGTAAATAAGGATATAGATGATCTCCGTAAGGCTATGGAACGAATCATCATGGACCTTGTAAATAAGGATATAGATGATCTCCGTAAGGCCATGGAACAAATCATCATGGACCTTGGAAATAAGGATATAGATGATCTCCGTAAGGCCATGGAACGAATCATCATGGACCTTATAAATAAGGATATAGATGATCTCCGTAAGGCTATGGAATGAATCATCATGGACCTTGTAAATAAGGATATAGATGATCTCTGTAAGGCCATGGAACGAATCATCATGGACCTTGTAAATAAAGATATAGATGATCTCCGTAAGGCTATGGAATGAATCATCATGGACCTTGTAAATAAGGATATAGATGATCTCCGTAAGGCTATGGAACGAATCATCATGGACCTTGTAAATAAGGATATAGATGATCTCCGTAAGGCTATGGAACAAATCATCATGGACCTTGTAAATAAGGATATAGATGATCTCCGTAAGGCTATGGAACGAATCATCATGGACCTTGTAAATAAGGATATAGATGATCTCTGTAAGGCTATGGAACGAATCATCATGGACCTTGTAAATAAGGATATAGATGATCTCTGTAAGGCTATGGAACGAATCATCATGGACCTTGTAAATAAGGATATAGATGATCTCTGTAAGGCTATGGAATGAATCATCATGGACCTTGTAAATAAGGATATAGATGATCTCCGTAAGGCTATGGAACGAATCATCATGGACCTTGTAAATAAGGATATAGATGATCTCTGTAAGGCTATGGAATGAATCATCACGGACCTTATAAATAAGGATATAGATGATCTCCGTAAGGCCATGGAACGAATCATCATGGACCTTGTAAATAAGGATATAGATGATCTCCAAACCCTTGATCTGACAGAGTTTGGTTTTGTAAAAGGCAGGCCATGCCTGTTTAACTTGGTGGACAACTTTGAAAAATATCACCAGAGCCATAGATGAAGACAAATCTGTACATACTAGTTAGCCAAGGCCTTCAACACAATCTTACATTTGGGCATCATTCATAAACTCTCCCAGTTGAATATTAACCCTTATGTTCTCAGGTGGGTTGCTAACTGGCTCAAGTGATGGATCATATTCAGTCAGAGATGGGGACTTTATCTCAACCAGTAGACCTGTCACCAGTGGGGCTCCACAGGGGTCAGTGCTGGGTACCCTATTGTTTGAAATATATTTCTTAGAAGTTCAGGCCAAAACAAAAGGGCTGTGGCTGACTAATTTTGCTGTCAACTGCAAATTAGATGCAGTCATCAAACCCCCAAAAGATGTCAATATACTTCAAGGAGGACTTACACAAACCAATTGGTGCCAAAGCCACGGACTCAGTGCAAAAAAATGCGTCATCATCCCCTTCAGTAAAAACTATATCCATGCCTACTATCATATAAATAATAATACCCTAAGTAACAACTTGGTAGAGAGAGAGACTGGAACACAATTTAGCAGTAGATTAAACTTTGACCACCATGTGTCCACTGTGGTAAGGAAGGCATTTTATATTGCACACCTCATTAGCAAAGGCATTGCCATAAAAGTGAAAGAGGTTGTAACTCCCCTGTACTTCACCCTCATCAAGCTAATAATTGAGTGCAATGCTCCCTTTGGTACTAGGCACTTGCAGCAAGTTGAGACACCTCAGAGATTTCTAACCAAGAAAATTATGTCTCCAGCATGTCATACACTAGTCACTGTACTCAGTAGCATACAGACTACTTAGAGGAGACTTGTGCCTGGCCTACAGAGCAATCTTGGATCCAAACCTAATGGAAATCCTGCACATCCACAAGTCAAATGGGACAAAGGTCACCCACTCCAGGGACCTTAACCTGGCCTACGACATAAATAGAACCCGCTGGAGAGATGGATGTCTCTCTCTCTCTCTCAGAGGTTGCCACTGCTCTTGAATAGGCTACCAACTCACATCAAACAGAGCCTATGACCCTGTTTAAGCTAAGCCTGGATGACTGGATGGGGAACTGTAAATTTTTGCCTGGGAGGGGATTTCACCTATGACCCTCCTAGATATAGGCAATCATTGCTAACCAAGATCTTGAGTCTAGGCAAGAGCCTTTATATATAATTAAATCCTTCCTTACTCCCATAGCTAGAAATACTATTGCCCATACCCACCTTATCTCCACCCTCTTCTATGCCTCTTCTATATACACAAATCTCTCTAAAAGCAACCTCAACAAACTGGCAATATCCTACAATAACTTTGCAAGATTTGCTACCAGCTGCCCATTCAGAACCCACCACTGCCAAAATCTGAAGCAACTAGGTTGGCTGGAACTGCCTAATCAAATTCAATTCCACCAACTGATTATTGCCCATGAAACCCTTCATCATCCATGTAATACACCAATTCTCACAAGTCTAATCAGCCCATATACAAATTTCACAAACCTACGCTCAGCAAATAAACTACTGGTATCTAGACAAAAAGCAGTAGATTCCCTTTTCTCTAACACCGTGGGAAAAAGATGGAACCTACTTCCTGGTGAACTCGCATCTCTTTCTTCAACTGCATTATTCAAAAAGAAACTCAAACTATACCTTACAGCCCACTGGCTATGTTCTTGTACTAACCCTGACTAAGATTTCTCTTCCTGTCATCCTAGATTATAGCACCAATTTAATACTCACCCTATTGCCACTTTAAGACCACTACCTTCTTAGTTAGACTTTTTATACCCTTGAAAGACTGTATTGTTATTTTACTGCCTTATAGCTAAGTCACTGCCCACAACTAATTCTCCAGTCTTGTATATATCTATTATATTTTCCTGTGCCTTATTTATAATTTTCTCTTGTGAATTTCATACATCCGTCTGAATACTCTCTCTTCTACTATTTGTCGGTCAACTACACACAAAAAGGGGGATTTTCTATATTCTTTTGCTGTTTTTCTATCATGAATGCTAAGTTACCATGTAACACCTGTTGTGTCTGTCAAGTGAACTGTAACCAAAGTTGTAATATTTTGTTTGCTCTTGTTTTTTTATGTGGAGCTTTTCTCCCGGGCCTCTACTGAAAATGGACATATATCCAGTTAGACTAGCCCGGTCAACAAATGTAAAATAAATAAATAATAAATATTGAGTTTCTCTAGCATTATATTCGCACACATGGCTAGATTTACAAATACCATTGGGTCAATAGCCTAATACACCTATGAACCTAAAAGAACCACTCATGTGCCAATGGTTTACTACAGCAACTACTGGTCCTCAGCGTATTTCTGTAAAGCTCTCTTCTTAGCTCAGGCCCAACCAAAAATATGCAGAAACTGTATGAGCAGTGATGCCAAGAAATCAACAGTAATCTGTCCATTTAGTCTTTAATCTTGCTTTCTGTCTTAAATAAAACAGTTATATAATCATTTTATGTTAATATATCATTTAACCAATTGGGTGAACAAGTTATTTAGCCCATTCACAACCTGGGCTACTGACAGCACTGATAACACACAAAGTGAAACACATCAAGGCAAACAAAGTCTTAAAACACAAACATGACAGGTTATAGAAATGATCATGTCTACTGGGAAATGACAAAAAAAGATACACAATGTGAAAAAAACAGAATATTTGGGAAATCTGCACAAAAGAAGAAAAAACAGAGAATGATGGCTAGATTTAAAAGTAAAAATACATGCAGTTGCTAGTAAGCAAGTACTACAAGATGGCACAGTTACTGCTAAGTATGTACTACAAAGCAGCACAGTTACTACTAAGTATGCACTGTGAAGCAGCACAGTTACTATTAATTATGCACTGTGAAGCAGCACAGTTACTACTAAGCATGCACTGTGAAGCAGCACAGTTACTACTAAGTATACACTGTGAAGCAGCACAGTTAATACTAAGTATACACTGTGAAGCAGCACAGTTACTACTAAGTATTCACTGTGAAACAACAGTTACTACTAAGTATTCACTGAGAATCAGCACAGTTACTATTAAGTATGCACTGTGAAGCAGCACAGTTACTAAGTATGCACTGTGAAGCAGCACAGTTACTACAAAGCATGCACTGTGAAGCAGCACAGTTACTACTACTAAGTATGTACTGTGAAGCAGCACAGCTACTAAGTATGTACTGTGAAGCAGCACAGTTACTAAGTATGTACTGTGAAGCAGCACAGTTACTAAGTATGTACTGTGAAGCAGCACAGTTACTACTAAGCATGCACTGTGAAGCAGCACAGTTACGATTAAGTATGTACTGTGAAGCAGCACAGTTACTACTAAGTATGCACTGTGAAACAGCACAGTTACTACTAAGTATGTACTGTAAAGCAACACAGTTACTAGTAAATATGTACTGTGAAGCAGCACAGTTGCTAGTAAGTGTGCACTGTGAAGCAGCATAGTTACTACTAAGTATGTACTGTAAAGCAGCACAGTTACTACTAAGTATGTACTGTGAAGCAGCACAGTTACTAGTAAGTATGTACTGTGAAGCAGCACAGTTACTACTAAGCATGCATTGTGAAGCAGCACAGTTACTACTAAGTATGTACTGTAAAGCATCACAGTTACTACCAAGTATGTACTGTGAAGCAGCACAATCACTAGTAAGTATGTACTGTGAAGCAGCACAGTTACTACTAAGCATGCACTGTGAAGCAGCACAGTTACTACTAAGTATGTACTGTGAAGCAGCACAGTTACTACTAAGTATGTACTGTGAAGCAGCACAGGTACTACTAAGTATGTACTGTGAAGCAGCGCAGTTACTACTAGGTATGTACTACAAAACAGCACAGTTACTAAGTATGTACTATGAAGCAGCACAGTTACTAGTAAGTATGTACTGTGAAGCAGCACAGTTACTACTAAGCATGCACTGTGAAGCAACACAGTTACTAAGTATGTACTGTGAAACAGCACAGTTACTAAGTATGTACTGTGAAGCAGCACAGTTACTACTAAGCATGTACTGTGAAGCAGCACAGTTACTATTAAGTATGTACTGTAAAGCAGCACAGTTACTACTAAGTATGCACTGTGAAACAGCACAGTTACTATGAAGTATGTACTGTAAAGCAGCACAGTTACTAGTAAGTATGTACTGTGAAGCAGCACAGTTACTACTAAGCATGCACTGTGAAGCAGCACAGTTACTACTAAGTATGTACTGTAAAGTAGCACAGTTACTAAGTATGTACTGTGAAGCAGCACAGTTACTAGTAAGTATGTACTGTGAAGCAGTACAGTTACTACTAAGCATGCACTGTGAAGCAGCACAGTTACTACTAAGTGTATACTGTGAAGCAGCATAGCTACTACTAAGTATGTACTGTGAAGCAGCACAGCTACTACTAAGTATGTACTGTGAAGCAGCACAGTTACTACTAAGCATGCACTGTGAAGCAGCACAGTTACTAAGTATGTACTGTGAAGCAACACAGTTACTAGTAAGTATGTACTATGCACTGTGAAACAGCACAATTACTACTAAGCATACACTGTGAAGCAGCACAGTTACTATTAAGTATGTACTGTAAAGCAGCACAGTTAATAGTATGTACTGTAAGGCAGCACAGTTACTAAGTATGCACTGTGAAATAGCACAGTTACTACTAAGTATGCACTGTGAAGCAGCACAGTTACTACTAAGTATGCATTGTGAAGCAGCACAGTTACTACTAAGCATGCACTGTGAAGCAGCACAGTTACTAAGTATGCACTGTGAAGCAGCACAGTTACTAAATATGTACTGTGAAGCAGCACAGTTACTACTAAGTATGTACTGTGAAGCAGCACAGTTACTAAGTATGCACTGTGAAACAGCACAGTTACTAAGTATGTACTGTGAAGCAGCACAGTTACTATGTACTGTGAAGCAGCACAGTTACTAAGTATTACTAAGTATATACTACGAAGCAGCACAGTTACTAAGTATATACTACAAAGCAGCACAGTTGCTAAGTATATACTGTGAAGCAGCACAGTTACTAAGTATATGCTATGAAGCAGCACAGTTACTACTAAGTATGTACTGTGAAGCAGCACAGTTACTAAGTATATACTACAAAGCAGCACAGTTACTACTAGGTATGTATTACAAAACAGCACAGTTACTAAGTATGTTCTGTGAAGCAGCACAGTTACTAGTAAGTATGTACTGTGAAGCAGCACAGTTACTACTAAGCATGCACTGTGAAGCAGCACAGTTACTAAGTATGTACTGTGAAGCAGCACAGTTACTAAGCATACACTGTGAAGCAGCACAGTTACTATTAAGTATGTACTGTGAAGCAGCACAGTTACTACTAAGTATGCACTGTGAAGCAGCACAGTTACTAAGTATGCACTGTGAAGCAGCACAGTTACTAAGTATGTACTGTGAAGCAGCACAGTTACTAGTAAGTATGTACTGTGAAGCAGCACAATTACTACGCATGCACTGTGAAGCAGCACAGTTACTACTAAGTATGTACTGTGAAGCAGCACAGTTATTACTAGTATGTACTGTGAAGCAGCACAGTTACTACTAAGTATGTACTGTGAAGCAGCACAGTTACTAGTAAGTATGTACTGTGAAGCAGCACAGTTACTACTAAGCATGCACTGTGAAGCAGCACAGTTACTAAGTATGTACTGTGAAGCAGCACAGTTACTAGTAAGCATGTACTATGCACTGTGAAACACCACAGTTACTACTAAGCATACACTGTGAAGCAGCACAGTTACTATTAAGTATGTACTGTAAAGCAGCACAGTTAATAGTATGTACTGTGAAACAGCACAGTTACTAAGTATGCACTGTGAAATAGCACAGTTACTACTAAGTATGCACTGTGAAGCAGCACAGTTACTACTAAGTATGCATTGTGAAGCAGCACAGTTACTACTAAGCATGCACTGTGAAGTAGCACAGTTACTAAATATGTACTCTTAAGCAGCACAGTTACTACTAAGTATGTACTGTGAAGCAGCACAGTTGCTAAGTATGTACTGTGAGGCAGCACAGTTACTAAGTATGTACTGTGAAGCAGCACAGTTACTACGTATGTACTGTGAAGCAGCACAGTTACTATGTACTGTGAAACAGCACAGTTACTAAGTATGTACTGTGAAGCAGCACAGTTACTAAGTATATACTATGAAGTAGCACAGTTACTAAGTATATACTACAAAGCAGCAGTTACTAAGTATATACTGTGAAGTAGCACAATTACTAAGTATATACTATGAAGCAGCACAGTTACTACTAAGTATGTACTGTGAATCAGCACAGTTACTAAGTATATACTACAAAGCAGCACAGTTACTAAGCATGCACTGTGAAGCAGCACAGTTACTAAGTGTGTACTGTGAAGCAGCACAGTTACTAAGTATGCACTGTGAAGCAGCGCAGTTACTACTAGGTATGTACTACAAAACAGCACAGTTACTAAGTATGTACTGTGAAGCAGCACAGTTACTAAGTATATACTATGAAGCAGCACAGTTACTACTAGGTATGTACTGTCAAGCAGCACAGTTACTAAGTATGTACTGTGAAGCAGCACAGTTACTACTAAGTATGCACTGTGAATTAGCACAGTTACTACTAAGTATGTAGTCTGAACAGCACAGTTACTAAGTATATACTACAAAGCAGCACAGTTACTACTAGGTATGTATTACAAAACAGCACAGTTACTAAGTATGTTCTGTGAAGCAGTGCAGTTACTAAGTATATACTATGAAGCGGCACAGTTACTACTAAGCATGTACGTAGTGGTGTAGCAGTATCATTGATGTCTCACAGCAAGAGGTTCTCTGGTTCAATTCTCAGCTGGAGTTTCTTCTGTGCAGAGTCTGCGTGTCCTCCCTGCATTCATGTGGGTATTCTCTGGGTACTCTGGTTTCCTCCCACATTACAAAGACATGTGTCTGGAGCATTTCTCCCTGGGCCTCCACTGAAAAGTGGCTTCATCCCAAGTTAGACTTTCCCGGTAAACCAATGTTAAATAAGTATGTACTATTAAGTGGCACAATTACTACTAGGTATGTACTACGAAGCAGCACATTTACTACTAAGTATGTATTACGAAGTGGCACAGTTACTAAGTATGTACTACGACGCGGCACAGTTACTAAGTATGTACTACGACGCGGCACAGTTACTATTAAGTAAGTACTGTGAAGTGGCACAATTACTACTAGGTATGTACTACAAAGCAGCACAGTTACTAAGTATGTGCAATGAACTGGCACAGTTACTACTAATTATGTACAAAGAAGCAGCAATCAGTGATGTTTGCAATAAGCAGTCAGAAGTACAGAGGAGTTAAAAAAAAGTGTGAAAGTAGAAGATGGGTAAATATGATAACACAGAGGGCATTTGGTGGAAAGGGTGTGTGCAAAATAGAATAAAGTGATAGACAGGTGAACATAAACAGAGGGAAGCACTTACATTTAGATGGACAAAATGACAATGAAAAGCAATTACTAAAGGATGCCAAGGATTGGGAGAGAAAACATTTCAGTGGTAAAGGAGTGCCAGACTGCAAGGTCTATTTTAGACAAATTCTACTGAATGAAAGGAAAGCTTATAATGGTACGAGTAACCTAGCATGTCAATATACTTCTAGATTCCCCGGTAATGCATGAGAACACAAAATTAAAAGCCAACCACATTAGAAAAAAAAAGAAGAAATCCAGTGTCAGTTTATTCACTCAAGGCAGGTATGCATTCTGCAAAAAATGTTACATTTTAGAAGATTATTGCAATAACAAGTCATATTTGACCTTATACACCTTTTGCTATCATTGAAGAAAATTATGGAAAATCCAGTTAGACATTCTCCCTCTATGAAAACCTCTGGGAATCTCACAATTGCCATGAATGCAACTATGCAATTGTACTAGACGCACATGTCCAGGACTGTTGGGTACTTTCTTCTGTTGCGTGTGCTTCAGTTCATTGGTCATCCTAGAGTAATTTGTCTGTGTACTAGTTCATGCTAGTCTAACTTTGGCCATCTTTGACTGCTTTTGTTGGTCAACACTGAACAGTGAGGGTACCTAGGACAGCCATTAGTTTTGATTTTTAAGTTAGGCTTTCCCATTAATTAATGTAAATGAATAGAAAGGAGTTTTAGAAAAGTGTGCTGGAAAGCTGAGGGATGATAAAATTGAAATCTAGAAGTGAGACAGCCAAACAATTGTCATCACACAACATTTGTGAGGGTGGCATATCCAATTAACTGGCTCCAAAAAGCAGTGATGTCAGAGTATATTCCGAAATCTAGCATTCTCATCACAGATCTCTGTACCACAAAACATTAGTAAATCATCAACTTTAGTACATATAGCCACATCATCTGTGATCCAGCTAGGTTAGCCTTGCTCCTTCACTTTTATTAGCCTAGTAATACTCAGCTTCTATTCCTCTGGTCCTGATTCGGCTTCTGATTAACAATTTGGATGTTTTTGTCAGAGAGTATTTCATATTAGTTCAAACTGCAATGCATCAAAGGACTGTTGTCCACTTCTCTGGTCCTGACATTTATTACCTTGCCGAGATAAGTTTTCAGGTACCAATTAAAGTAACGAGGTTAAGAAAAAAGCCCTTTTTTCCTCTAATGATGAGGCAAATTTTTGTGCGACTCAAAGGACAGCTATCTTTCTCTAGACTGTTACCATAAGGACAATTCTTCACAACCTTTGGATTTTCCTCTGGAGGTTACTTCCTTTAGTGTCACAATATACTTTATAGGAAACTTTTAAGTGGCTTAGAACTGATCCTTCATCTCCAGCTAAAAAACACAGAAAAATGAGGCTCACAGACTCAAGAGAGATGGTTGATGCTTGAAAGCCACTAGCCAGAACACAGATTCACAACAAACACAAAAATGAATAAAAAAATCGAACATACAAGGCATCTGTGGGCAGACAGAAATGTTATAATATCAGTAATACCAACTCCCCTTGCTACCATTTCCTTTTCACCATTAACCATTTGGCAGAGTTAATATCTTACATACAAAAGGAAAAAGATCCGAGTGGGCTATGTGGGCTTTTTACCATCTAGCCCATACTGAATCCTGCAAAAATGCGACTACAAAGAAAGTTCAGCATACACTGCGGAATTTATCAAGCACTTCTCCAGTGTGGTAATAAGTCTTTCTAATCTATTTAATGGAATGGGACTGGAGCTCATATAATGAAGTCTGCTTAAAACACCTTAGATGCTTTTGGAAGTCAGCCATGTCTGAGGTCATCATGAGAAAACGTGATTGCCTCAAAACAGTCATATATAGAAAAGGTATTGGGTCTAAATACTTAATTGCACCAGTTACCCAATATGTTGTTTGGCCAGCTGGCTGAAGACATTATTGTAGACATCAAAAAACAGTTTTTGTTTAAGGAAATTTATAATCTACATATCCTACAGTTGTAAACATACTCTTCTATAAGAAAAAACTACCCACTCCCAAAACCTTGAATGAAAACAGTACAGTGGAAGGCAATATACCTCAGTTTTAAGAGGAAGGAGACCCTCCAAATAATGTTTGCCACTTCCACAATATCCCTAAGACAAGGTGTTCAAATTCACCTAACACAAAATATACCCACAAAGAGGTACTTCATATTGTAGGCCAATTTTACGAGAGTTTATTCCCAAACCACTGATATTGTTGGTTCCAAAGCATAAGGAATAGCACAAATTTACTTTTAATGAACTTGGAAAAGACAATACAATGAGTACCTTCCAGTTTGTCTTCTAGATTATTCATTGTTCCCAATTAGGACATAAAATGTAAAAGCACTCTTGGATTTATCGAAACTGATCATAGGTTCATACTAGGCTATCTGCCCTAGGGTATTTATAAGCCTAGCCAGAATGTGTTTGGCTTTCGCCACCCATTTTAAATTTTGCTATGCCCTTTTTCGAGGTTAGTATACTGTGCTTCTGTCTAACAGTGACACAGAAGTGATACCTGGGTTAAACCTATGATCTCCCATCCACTCATCAAGATTCCTCTTGAAGAGAGTCAATGAGTGACTCTGCCTAACCTGGACTGGGATTTTATTCCAGAGTGAAGGGAGCCTCTGGGTTATGAATCTGTCCCTCCAGCATGTCCCATTTATTTCAGTGCTGAGGTTCAAGTCTCTCGAGCGCGTAGCTCAATGGGATTTGGATTTTCTGAGGTGCAGCATGTCCATTAATTCCGGGTTGGACATGGCTTTATACGTCAGGCACAGATCGCTCCTGAACAGGCGGTATGCCACTGAGTAGAGCTGGAGTTTATTTAACCGGGCAGCATATGGCATCTGTTTGAGCCCTTTGATCCTCTTGGTGAGGTACTTTTGGGGTCTTTCCAGTTGCTGCAGGTGTCTGATAAGGTACATCCCAAAAGGGGCATTGTACTCAATTATGGGCCTGATGAGGGATGAGTAAAGAGGCACGATGACCTCCCCTGATCTAGATGTGAATCCCTTCATGATTAGGTGGGTTATATAAAATGTTTTTCTAACCACTTTGGCCACGTGGATGTCAAATGAGAGACTGCTATCAACTTGGGTCCCCAGGTCCCTAATTACTTCTTCTGTACTTAATGGATTACCACCTATGTGGTAATTTGTGGGCACTTTGTTTTTGCCAAAGGGGATGACTATACACTTTTTGGCGTTTAGCTTGAGGCCATGGCTCTGACACCAGTTGTCTGTTTCTATGAGGCCCTTTTGGAGGATGCTTGTGTCGGCTGGAGAGTCTATTATGGCACCCAGTTCGCAGTCATCTGCGAACTTGGTCAGCCACAGTCCTTCCGTGTTGGCCTGTACCTCCAAGAAATATATACCGAACAAGACAGGTCCCAGGACTGAGCCTTGTGGGATGCCACTTGTAACTGGTTTGGAGTCTGACATGGCTCCAGCAATTCTAACCATGTGGGTTCTGTCCTTGAGCCAGTTTGAAACCCATCTAGTGACATATGGGTTTATATTTAAGCTGGTGAGTTTATCTATAATGCCCGAGTGGGGTATTGTATCGAAGGCTTTTGCGAGGTCCAGGTAGGCTGTCTGGACCACCTTCCCCTCATCAATGGCCTTGGTGACCGTTTCAAAGAAATCAACCAGGTTTAAGAGGCAGGATCTGCCCTTAACAAAGCAGAACTGGGTAGGATCCAGTGTCTGTAGGTCCCCAATATCTTTATTTATGAGGGCCATGATGATCCTTTCCATAGCTTTGCAGACCAAGCTAGTCAGGCTTATGGGGCAATAGTTTCCAGGATCTGTTGAGGCACTACCTTTGTGGAGAGGGACCACTGTTGCTGTACGCCACTCTTTGGATACATATCCTGTAGTAAGGCTGAGATTGAACAGTAGTTTTATGTTTGGGTTTAGCTCTTCTTGGAGTTCATGTAGGACGCAGCCCGGGACACCGTCTGGTCCCATTGATGCTGTGTTTTTTGCTTGTGAGAGGGCGGCTCTTACCTGAGCATCTGAGATGTCAGGGGGGCAGCACTCTGCTGGGATAGATATTTGCCCTTTTGGTGGGGGGGGGGGGAGTTTGCATTGAACCTGTCAGCTAGGATGTTGGCAACGTCCGTGGGTTCGGTGTATTTTTTGTCATTTTGGACTAATTCTAAGCATATCTGGGAATTCCCACCCAGGTTCCTAACTAAAGAAAGCCTTGTGATTTTCCTTAGTGTCATGTTTGTAATACTTTCTTTCAGAATGGTGATTGAAAAGACAGCTGCCTTTTCTTATGAAACAACAATAAATGAGAAGGATGTCTTTATATACCTACTAATAACTTAATCCCACAATAAACTCCTCAGATTACACACAGCTCCATATCAGCTGGGTTTAAGGTCTACTTCACCATTTGGATTATTAATGGGTCTCAGATTTTTTATTAAATGTTCACTTCCAGACTTTGCAAAGAACTAAAAAGAAAAACTCAACATTTTTTCATTAACTAAGTGTATGACTGGAGCAAAGATATGTTGCAGCATTAAAGTCAGACTATTTGTGTGCTGCCATCTCCTGAAACTGATACACTGGGACAGTGCTGTTAGCAGTTTTCAGATGTAGTCTCTGAAAATAATAAACACAACAGTACTGTGAGATGGAGTGATGAACTCTGCACTCATGGATTTTTATTTTTTCCTGCTCAGGACAATCAGCCAAAGATTCAAACAGCCTGGAACAATTTATCTCAAGATCAAAACAACAATTCCTAAAAATCATAGATTACTTGCCATTTTACAGCCTCTTCTACTGCCTAGTGGACTGAACAAGAGAGAAAAACAACTGTAGTCTCAAGAGATGTTTGGAATTAAGACTCCCTCACTAGAACCACCAATTCATTTTCTATAATGTAGTGGACACTTGTTTTCCTATTTATAGTACTAGCCCTACCATGCCATAGCTAAATAATTCCTGTAGTGGACATTTGTTTTCCTTTTTAAAGTACTAACTACGCTTAGCTAATGATTCCTGTAGTGGACACTTGTTCTTCATTGTGTTTACTAAGTCATACTAATTTCATACATTTAATCATACTTTGACTTAGGAATGGGGTCCATTCCTGTCATGGTATTAGAAGCCCAAAAGATTTGGAGAAATTAAAAAGGAAAAAGCCATAGCTAAGTAATTCATGTAGTGGACACTTGCTTTCCTGTTTATAGTCCTAACCCTATTAAGCCACAGCTAAATAATTCCTGGAGTGCACAATTGTTTTCCTATTTATAGTCCTAACCCTACTAAGCCACAGCTAAATAATTCTTGTAGTGGGCTCGTGTTTTCCTATTTATAGTCCTAACCCTACTAAGCCACAGCTAAGTAATTCTTGTAGTGGGCTCGTGTTTTCCTATTTATAGTCCTAACCCTACTAAGCCACAGCTAAGTAATTCCTGTAGTGGACACTTGTTTTCCTATTTAATGTCCTAACTCTATTAAGCCACAGCTCAATAATTCCTGGAGTGGACACTTGTTTTCCTATTTATAGTCCTAACCCTACTAAGCCTCAGCTAAATAATTCCTGGAGTGGACACTTGTTTTCCTATTTATAGTCCTAAACCTATTAAGCCACAGTTAGCTATTCTGATGCTCCTGTCAATTTTAAATTGAGTGTAGAAATGCCTGTCCGTTATCCTGCTTTGGAAATTGTAGCAAGTTCTTGGCTACAGCTTCCAACGCACATGAAGTACTTTAGCCCTGACTGCATTACTTACCAAACACATTGCCTCCTTTAACCCTAGCTACATTTTTCTCCTACTTATTCTTAAAGATGCAGCATGTATCAGAAAACACTTTAGATCATGCTTTGGGGGACTGTTTCAACAATGTGTGTGTCCAGAACTGCTGGATCAAGCAGGAAATTACTCTTCACACCATTATTAAAGACATAAATGCAGTCTACAGGGTATTAACAGGTTTTCAAGATAATTTCATCTAATCCCATCTTCAGATCAGAACAGAAAACAAAACAGTATAGAAAGGCTGAGGAACCAGATCTTGCCTACTTTACGTACTATGATCTGGAAAAAAAGGCTATACACTACAGCCTACAAATATCATGAATGCAGTCCCAGGCTTACAGAATCAGTTAACTGCTCAGAACCAGAAAGATGACTCCAGCTTACAACTTGCTGCATCTATCATCCAAGAGAGTTTGGGGAAGGCAATGCACAAGTTAATGTTTGCTATAAGTCTTAAGTCACTCCAAACGAATTGTTCCATCATTTGTCAGCACATTTTGGGGAATGTATTCCTTCATTTTTCCTAAGCCTCAGACCTTAATGTATACCATCACACCAATTCCTTTGACTCAAAGTGATCCTAAAAGCAGAGCTGCTGAAATACAAATGATATTCTTATTTTAGCAACTTTTTATTTCAGTAAACCTCACTAGACACAACCCTAGAGAACAGTCTGGTTAAGCTATTTGCAGAGATTTTGCACAGTGAACAAATGGAGACTAATGGCATTAAACCCTGGACTGCAAGATTAAGCACATAAATGGTTCAGTATCTTAAACCTCTGTGTTAAGCTGGAAAAATATCATCATCATCTCAGACGACTTTGGCTTTCTCTTTTGATGTGCCTAGCTACACACTTCCTCCACAATCCTACAAAACTATTTTGGTACAACAAAAAAAAAGCAAGGTGTTTTACTCCAGCCTCAAGTCACAGAAATGTCAGCATAGAAGACAGAATTTTAACTATTTGCAGTGATTATAATTCCTAGCTCTAACTCAAAACTTCTACGGGAGGCCAGAAAACTTTCTTACATAAAGTGAAAAAAAATGCTCCTGGTCATAAGGTGTACATATTTTGAATTGTCTAACACCATTTGCGTAGGTGTACCAAGTAACTTATTTCTGTTGATCGCGGCTTATTCATCCATCAAGGTACATGCTTCTACAGTTTTTTCTTGTGTTCCAGCCTTGCTCAGATGTACAAATAAAACCACCTCTCAGCAATCCTCTACAGACCACTCACATTCATTCTCCTTTCATAGAAGTTCACTACACACATTTAAAAAAAATCAAGTACTTAGCTGGAGTCAACATTTCCAAACTCTGGATGTCCTCGCATACTGCCTTCTCACTTAAGTCCCCATGTGTCAAAACTTAACTACCTCCTTTTGAACCAATATCATAAAACTTGACAGAAAAAACAAACTGGCAGGTGACATAATAATCATATATATAAAACCCCCTTGATACAACTGCACTTCCCCTCAACATCCCTCAAGTTTAACCATGCTGAACTCTTGCTATCTGCCCTCAAAGTATATGTATTGCAGCAATTTGTACACTTCCTGACAATAATATTACCACTGTTAAAAGCATCCTCCTCTGGTTATCTCAAAAATCACCCAGGAAACAATTTTAGGCAGGTTCAAGATAGACTGGCAGAAAATAAGCAAACTAATAAAACAAATAAATAAATTAAGTTGGTTTTCCTTTCCTAACTTACAGTTTTGAAGTGACTGACTGGCCCTATTCCCAGGTCCATGGCATATAAACTTCTACACAAGCCTAAATCCACATCTCTGGCCACAGATCATCTTCCAGCTCAATACCTAAAATGACTGCTAATGCAATAATTTTCCCCATCTCTACCTGATAAACAAGCCCATATCAGAAAAGCATGTCCCATCCATCTAGAAGAAATCCTGTATTATACTATTACAGAAAGAAGATACTTCCAACAGGGCTCAACTATAGACTGATTATATTATCAGCTCTAAGATTCTAGAAAAATGTATCCATACACAACTTACACACTACTTCAATGCAAATAATCTTCTCTCAGACTACAAACACAGACTTCGACCCCACCACAATACCACCCCTCTGCTGTCTTACACTTTTACAATACTTTAAATTCTGACAAAAACAATGGCAAGCCAGTGTCTACCCTATTCTTATATCTGTCGAAGGCATTTAACAGTGAAACCCAAAATCATCTCAATGAATTTGTCTCCCTAGGTCTGGCTCAGTCATCTCTCTCTTTCTCTTGGTTCCTGTGTCTGTCAGATGGTACTGCTCTCGCTCTCCTTTTAATCTATTAAACGTGGTGCCCCACAGGGGTCCATATTAGGCCAGCTTCTGTTCAACATCTTGATAAACTTTATACTTCCACATGCCATTCTGACAATTCAACACTCCATGCATCCAAAGCTCTGACAAGTTCTAGCACCATTGGTGGTATAAGCAGGGGCCTGGGAAATGAAATGCTTACAGGCTGCCTGTGTCCATCAGAGACAGAAGTGCCAAACCAGGGGTGAATGTTTAGTTTTCCATCCAGTTATCCAAGTTACAATTGAATTGAGTTAGGGAGAAACTCTGCTTCACATGGATAAGGAGCCTGTTCAAAAGAAGTATCTGAGATATATACCAGTCTTTGTAATAGGTCCTGTTTGTGCCAAAGGCAAGGTTTACGTATTTATAATCAGTAATTCTGGTGCTATTTATTTTACAGATTTGAAGGAGGTCTATCAGAATGGGATCCAAAAGATGTCTTGTATGCCATGCTTAGATCTCCCCTCAACAGCCTGTAGCAGATAGATTACAGGTACAGGTCTGAGGTAGTCTGCACATGGCATGTTATTTATACCTTGCATTCTTTTAGTGAAGAGCATGTGCCTGGATAGGTGCATGCCAAAGGGAGCATTGTAGTCAATGATTGTTCTACTGTATTCAGTGCTCAGCAGACCTATGACTTCCTTGGACCTAGATGTCATACCTTTGTTTAGAATTTGCACAACATTGAATGATTTCCTTACTATTGTAGACATGCGATGGTCAAAGGATAGTTAACTCTCCATGTGCCCCCAATTACCAAACTACTGGGTTGACTCTTAGGGTTGTGTTGTGAATATGGCAGTTACCATGTGTGGAAAACTTCCTGAATGATTTATGGTTGAATAAGGAGAAAGTAGCAGTCGGCTGCCTGGCAGGTGCCAGGATCCACCACATAATGCACACACTCAGGTCCCTCAACAACTGGTACTAATATGACTCTTGTCATTGTACATGTGGGTGTGAATGACCTGAGACGTACCTCACTGGACTACATGAAAAGAGACATGGAGGAGCACTCGGATTATGTAGCCCAGCTGGGTATGACCCTAGGCCTGAGCAGCATCCTACCATCACCCAGAATTATACCATAGTACAAGCAGAAAATTATTGATTTCAACAATTCGTTAAGTTTCTGGTGTCATTCTAAGGAGATCCAGTATCTGTCTGCCTGGGATGACATGACTGACAGATCGCAATGATTTGCCAGAGATGGCCTGCATCTGTCACCCCTGGGCTTCGAGATACTGGCCAAGGCTCTTGCCGCCCCTATAGTGCCTTTTTTAGGTGGTGTTGCAAAGACCAAATTACCACCATAACAGCTACAAGCAAATGCAATCTGAGGGTCATGCTGCTCAAAGCTAGAAGTCTAAATCTCAAAATGCACTCGCTTGAAGCACTCCTTAAAATGGAGAACATAGACATTTGTGTCGTAACAGAGACTTGGTTTAAGGCAGCAGAAAGCACCTCTGCACTACCAGGCTATAACTCATTCCACATCTTTCGGCCCTAGAACTTGGACTGAAGCTCCAAAGGCAGTGGTGTTTCCATATTCATAAAAGATGCACACACCTCCAGACTAGTAGTCCAACACAACTCATCTGAGATACTTCAGGTGCAGCTAACATTGGGTAAGACAGCGATTCAGGTCGTAGCCTGCTATAGGTCCCCAACCATGTCCCAAGACTCTCACTCCATGTTTCTAAGCTCCCTGGAGAATATTAGGGTCCAACCTAATACTCTCATATTGGGCGACTTCTACTATCTATCCATTAACCTGGAAAACTACTCATGTACCAATACACTTGCTCAATGCTTCCTGGAATTCATTAATTCCAGTGCCCTGGACCAGCTCGTTCTTACCCCCACTAGAGGTAGCCACATCCTTGACCAGGTCATTACTAACATGGGCGACCGTTGCTCTGCACCAATAGTCAACTCCTCCCTGGTTAGATCGGACCACAAACTAGTTACCTTGGGAATCCACATCCCTCCCACCCCACACCACCCCGCAAAGCTAACCACCATGAAAAACTTCTCGAAAGCTAAATTTAGGCTGCTAAAAACAGAGGTGGCTAACTTCACGGCACCCATGCAAATGGAGAATAGCCATACCCAACAGAACCAAGATGGTCTCCTCTGAAAAAAGGAAGTCAATCTGGTGGTTCCCTGCCATAAACAAAATCTACAACAGGAGGAGGAAACTGATGCAGAATAAGGTGAAGTCCCAAGACTGGAAAAACTCCCTTATCACCCTCAACAAAAAGTTGAGATCCCTCATCAAATTCTCTAAAGTTAGCTATGAAAATAGAATTGCAAAAGATAGTAAAGAAAACAATAAGGCCTTCTATAGTTATGTAAAGAATCTCCAGATTTGCTCTGTGCTACTGCACAATGGTACCTCCTATACCAAGCCAATAAATATTGCCAATATACTGGCAGACAGATTCAGTGCCAACTTTACCCCTCCACCCCAAGGGACCAGTCACAATACCAGTAGATTGCGAGGCACCCGGTATTACTGCTGCACAGGTTAAAACAGCACTGTCCAAGGCCAAGAATACTTCTATGGGACCTGACAATATCCCTGGCTGTGTTTTCATGAACTACAGAGTGAACTGGCACATCACCTGTGTGCCCTGTTTAATCACAGCCTCACACCTCAGGCTTTGTCCCTATGAATGGCACTCTGCTACCGTCATCCCTCTCCACAAAGGAGGAGGGACTACAGACCCTGGAAAATATCGCCCCATTAGCCTGATGAGTTTGATATGCAAAGCAATGGAATGCATCATCATGGACCTAATAAACAATGATATAGGAAATCTCCAAACTATGGATCCCACACAGTTTGGTTTTGTGAAGGTTAGATCATGCCTTCTTAATTTGGTTAACTTTTTTGAGTCATTCACCAGAGCTGTGGATGAAGCAAGGTGGTTCATATAGCCTACCTTGACCTGGCTAAGGCCTTTGATACCATTTCCCACTCAAGAATCATAGAAAAAACTCACTAAGCTAGTCATCAACCCCTATATCACTAGATGGCCTGCAAACTGGCTCACAGGTAGAATCCACAATGTGAAAGTAGCCAACTCCAAGTCAGACTGCTGACCAAGTCATCAGTGGCATTCCAAAGGGTTTGGTCCTGGGTCCTCTCCTGTTTGGTATCTACTTATCTGAAGTCCAGGCCAACATGAAGGGACTCTGGCTGACAAAGTTTGCAGATGATTGCAAGTTGGGAGCTATTATTAACTCCCAGAGTGATGTTGACATCCTACAGAAAGGCCTCATTGAGACCAATGACTGGTGTCAGAACAATGGCATTAAGCTCAATGCCAAAAATATGTCATTATTCCCTTTGGGAAAAACCTGGTTTCCATGAATTACCACATCGATGGTAGACCACTGAACACAGAAGGCATTATAAGAGATTTGGGAACACAGGTTGACAGCAACCTCTCTTTTGACTACCACGTCACCACTGTGGTCAGAAAGTCCTTCTATGTGGCACATCTCATTACTAAGGGTTTTGCATCCAAGAAGAAAGAGGTCATTGTTTCCCTCTACACTTCCCTCATTAGGCCAATCATTGAGTACAATGCCCCATTTGGCATGTACCTCAGTAAACACCTGCAACAACTGAAGAGGCCACAAAAGTACCTCACAAAGAGGATCCTAGGCCTTAAACATTTGTCCTATATGGACAGGCTAAAAAAACTCCAACTATTCTCTGTCTCATATCGCCTACTTAGAGGCGATCTCTGCTTGACTTACAAAGTCATGTCTGACCCAGCTCTGTTAGAAATGCTACATCTAAAAAAATCCCAACCACTCCACACTACATGCTTCAGAGACCTCAACCTCATTACCACAATCAGCAGAACATGTTAGAGGGACAGGTTCATAACCCAGAGACTGCCCATGCTATGGAATAGACTCCCCATGTGTGTCGAGCAGAGCACCTCACTGGCCCTCTTCAAGAAAAATCTTGATGACTGGATGGGAAATAGAAAGTTCACCAAGGGGATCACTCCAGTGGCTCTACTCGACAGAGGCACTGGGAACGAAGGTCGGGTGGCATGATGCCAGGGTAATCCATTGGCTAGGCTTGTAAAGGTCGCAGGACCATTAGCCTAGTACACACCTATGAACCTATGTACTTTTCTTCAACATTTCACCATCACCAAGACTGTCTAGTCAATTTAAACTGGCATGCCCAGTATCTTTTCTCCTTGTGCAGCCTTTTCATTGCATAAAGATATTTATTTATTTCACATTTGTTGACCGGGATAGTCAGACTGGATACATGTCCATTTTCAGCGGAGGCCCGGGTAGAAAAGCTCCATACAATAATATGATATATACAAAACAACAGACAGCAATTTAAAGAATACATGAGTCACATTATTTATACATATATTTAAATCAGAAAATAACACTGTAGAAGTGTAGGACAGAAGACAGAAAAAAGAATTAAAAAATTCTTACTGTTAAGAGTTAGGTAGGAAAGAGCAGGTCATGAGGTAAAAGGTAAGTGGAGGCAGGAAGATGCGAGGGGAAGAGGGGGGTTGATAGGAAAATAGGGAGTGAAGAAGAGATAAAGAGTAAGTAGATAAAGGGGTGAGAGACGTGTGAAGAGACAATGATGAGTACTAGGTCAAAGGGGAGAGGTTACAGGGGCAGGTAGTGACGTGGGTAAGGTAGTGTTTAACAGAGATTTTAAAAGTAGGAGTCTGGGATAGGCTTTGGTCAAGGGAAGCCTGTTCCAGAGGATGTCTGGGGAGTAGCTATATAAGTTTTGTCCTACACTTTTGTTAGGTTTGTAAATTTGTAGAAGATGTTGATCAGAGCTCTTTAAAGATTGATTGGGAGTGTAATAGGAGACTAGTGAAGAGATCTCTCTACATTTATCATAGACTTACCTTGCTGGCTTTCCTCACAGTGGTACAGGGTTCCAAGCTTTTCCAGTGATGACAGTCAAGATGTTACTAATATGTCCCTGTAAACACAGAAACTCCTTTGTAGCATGCTGAGACATGGAATTTATGCATCCATCGTATTGCAATACCAAGCACTATGCCATTCATGTCTTAGTAAATATATGACAGTCATTTGTTACAGCACAGTTGCATGGATTTCTTAAAGGATGTGTAATGATGAGCACAGGAAAATGCTGCCGTGGAACAGACTCCGCAAACATGTGTGTGTGTGTGGGGGTTCATCCCTGTCCATATTCAAGCAAAACTTAGATTAACGGATGGGAAACAAATGTCACCCCAGGACTGTCCCCTGTATTCCTAATAGAGGTAGCTCTTAAATGCTTTTTTCCCGTGTATGGGTCCCCTCAAATTATCTTTGGTATGATCCCAGTTATTCTCATTGGGTAATATATAATTATAAACCATGGGATAGGTAAGGACAATCTATGACCAAATGGGATTGGTTAGCACAAAAAGGGGAACTGGCTAGACTTAAAATGGCCCACAAGGATGTCTAGCCTAGTACTTACCTATGACCCTATAAGGCAAGCTAGCCTAGACCGTATCTATGTACCTATAAGGACAGCTAGCCTAGTACTTGCCTCTGATCCTACGGGAAACAAAATTAGAAAAAGTATTATGTTGCAAAATATACTCATAAGATAGTGGAAATTTACTCAGCTTAATACAGTGAAAAACATGCACTACAATTAATTTTTCATGAGTAATATATGTGCCAAGCAGACTTTCTGTATGACTTAAACGACATGGGCATGGAAGGTTACAGTCTAGATGTTAAGAATGAATAAAACTGAGGTAAGGAGTGTGAAACATTACCTGGTAGGTAAATAGTAGTTATAGCTAGAAGGGAGAGACATTGTACAGCTGCGTCAAGGACAGTGGGAGTGAGATTATTGGGGTTCTTACGAACATAGAACCTGATTATAACAGTGTGGCGGCGGTATCTGAGGGAGAAAAATAAAGTGAGGTCAGAAAGAAACTGAAATATAAAGGGGTGATTAAGGATGAAGAGGAGTGGAAGAAGTGTGTGTTGTACAGACTGGGGCAGAGGGTTGGGGGACAGAGACTATGAGGTGATGAAGGAAAATAGAGTTACACAGGTGAGGATGACGTGCATGGCCATGTCTTATTTATGTATAGTTTTAGTAATGTCAAATTCCTAATGCCCCCCCACCACCACCACATTCACTTAATCTAACAGTTTCTAACACTAGGAATCTGACGTTGTGTGAATTATCATGCAAAGTTAAATGTTTGACTAATGCATTCATAGTAGATTTAATGCTGATGTTACAGAGCTGTTCTCTTACATGATCTTGTCGTCTTCTGTCAGTTTTACCTACGTAAAAAGACAGATGTACTACCACACATTTAGCACACTGTGTCCGAGACGTCTGAAATGAGATGGGTAATTAGATTAAGGGCATCTAGGGGACGGGGACCAAATGACAGACTATCAAACCTGCCCTTAAGGCTAGTATTCTATTTATAGTAGATTAGTATACCTATATATATTTTTTTTATGCTACTGATTTATAAACATCATCATTTTATACTAAAAAAGGGGGGGGGCATGTGGTTGCATTTCCGTTTTGTGTAAATGTTATTATAGGAGTATGTTGATGGGAACATATTTTATGTCCTGTACCTTTTATATAATAATTGTGTGTTTTTTACACCAAACTGAATGAGTGTTTTTATTGGCTGATTGATGAATTTAAACTTTCTTCCATGATAATGTAGCAGTATCTTTCGACTGCGAAAGCGCTCACATTTTAATAAATGGTCTTTGATTCTGCAGTTGAAGTGTGTGCCTCATTTGGAGTTGCTGCCATTGTTTGGTCCACCATGTTTTATCTACTTGGACACCCTCCCATATATTTGAAGCAGTTAACCTGTTCTATTTTCCCTTCGATCACAATGTGCATTTTCTTCCAATTTCCTGCATTTGATGCCATGGCAGCTGTCTTATCTGAATTCGGTTTATTCTAGTGTTCTTTATGTTTTGTATTACATCCCCTGATCATTTGCTGATTTCCTTGTTCACAGTCTACTTTAAATGCCACATCTGCATACACCCAGCTTTGTTGATCTGACCCTTCTGATGTGTTTTGTAGTATAGCCTAATATCAGTGAGGGTAGCAGTGGACTCAGAGCTGAACCACTCCCATGAGAAATACCACTAGCAGTCAGAATACTGTTCACAGTTGCGTCATTGGGATCTTGTACATACCAATTCTGTTGTGATTCTGGGATTTGAACCATTGCAGGACTTCCAAAATCAGATTTCTTATGATGTTGGCATATGCTTTCTTCACGTCTAGTAATGCCCAATTTGACTCTTTCCTCATCTCTTCTTTCAGCTGTCTCACTGCAAACATCTGGTTGGTTGTGCTGTGTCCTGATCTGAATCCACAATACTTATTTCCCATCTTACTTTCTTCTACCCTGGTATTCATCTACAATCAACATCTTCAGCAATTTCATGCTGTGTGACAAGAGTATGATACCTCTGTCCTTCCCATATATATAAATGCCCCCTTTTTTGCTTGTTCACTACAGATAGAATGCTTGTTTGCTAGTCATCTGTGATACTTGCCATTCTCTCCATCGGTGATACTTGCCATTCTCTCCATCTGTGATACTTGCCACTCTCTCCATCTGTGATACTTGCCACTCTCTCCATCTGTGATACTTGCCACTCTCTCCATCTGTGATACTTGCCACTCTCTCCATCTGTGATACTTGACATTCTCTCCACAGTGCTGTGGGTATCTTCTGGACATATTTAGCCCTAACTCACTTAACATCTTGGTAACATCTGCGATGACCTCATGTGAGCCTGCTTTCCCTGACTTCATTTTTTTAGGTATTGTTCTTACTCCAAGGGTGGACTCTCCTTCCCCTTTCATCATAGGCTGTGAACTTTCTCTTGACCTTAGTGTCTTCTCGGACCATCACTTGCAGCTGATTGTGGCCAGCAGTGGTTTGTGCTGTGGTCAGACTGTTTTACCAGGATGACTTTGCAATTACCCCAAAGTTTGTTCTTTACTAGATGAAAGTCCACCACGCATGTTGTTCACTCTTGTATACAATTTTCTGTATCTCTCTGTTGTACCCTTTGTTGACCACATTGAGCATTTTGCAAGTCAGAAGTCTAGAATGGTCTCTCCTTTTTGTTCCTGTTGCCTCACCCATGTGGATCCAGTCAGTCCTCATAGCCTGTTCTGTCATATGGGGATTCAGGTCCCCCATTATCAACATCAATTCATTTTGAACAGCTTTGGCTAGCAGGTCCTACAACTGCTGTCTGAATGAACCCTTTTCCTCACAATCACAACCCTGTTGTGGGGCTTAGGCTGAGATTATGAATATTGCCCTATCCTTATAGTCTGATTGCCATAAACGTAATGACTTCAAAACCAAACACGCAAGGATCCAAGCAGCAGCAATAGAACTTGACTCGATGACCAACAGCTATAAATACAAATTTTATTACTATACTTGTAAGCACTTTCGAAGGGGTCTCTGCCCCAACTTCTTCAGACAAGTAATCATTGAGAAACCACACCTTTTATACAAAATCAACTGATAATTCAATTATCCTACCTAATTAGGTTCCTTAAGGGCATATAGCTACATAAATACAGGCTAAAACATTTTTTGTATACATAATATATGTACTGCCATTGCATCAATTACTATATGCATTAAACTGTTTAAACATATTAAAACCATATTAAATTCACAGATAATCACATCATAACAATACTAAAACATATACTTCCATATTAATAACCATATAACAATTAAATAAATTGTCATACATTATTTTAAAACATTTCAAATGTTTAAAATATGTTAATATACTTTAAAATAGCTAACAGCCTTTGTGAACTTTTTTATATATAGGTCTTTAGTTTCGTAAGCTAGCCAGAATTGTAAAATTGTCCATAATAGCAATACTAAACACCTTACCCACCACTCAGATTCACAAATTGTAAATCCATTATATCATCTACTTAAAGCTTTAAGCTTTAAAATGCTTTTAATTGATCCATATTCATTCAAGCCTGGCAGTATATGTGCTGCAGTTCTAATCTGCCACATCAGCTCATACTCTTCTAAATTCAACTGCCATGGCCCCCCTCTCGAATCAGTTCTGTTTTGTTGTAATACAGTATATGAAAAACTATGATCAGGATTTTCATTAACATGTTTTGCCAAAGCATTTAAATTATCACCTCTATTGATGCAATATTGGGGTTCGTAAATTCGTTGCCTGAATTTTCTGTTTTCCCAATGTAATATGCTGTACACAACTGGCAAATTGCGAGGTATACCTCCCCCTTAGAGTCACAATTATATGTGCCATTAATAGTATATGACTTGCCTCTAATTATTGTTTGTTTACCTAATTTTATAAATTTACGTTGATTGCAGGCCCCACATATGGCTTGCCTCTAATTATTGTTTGTTTACCTAATTTTATAAATTTACGTTGATTGCAGGCCCCACATATGGCTTGCCTCTAATTATTGTTTGTTTACCTAATTTTATAAATTTACGTTGATTGCAGGCCCCACATATGGCTTGCCTCTAATTATTGTTTGTTTTCCTAATTTTATAAATTTACGTTGATTGCAGGCCCCACATATGGCCTGCCTCTAATTATTGTTTGTTTACCTAATTTTATAAATTTACATTGATTGCAGGCCCCACATATGGCTTGCCTCTAATTATTGTTTGTTTACCTAATTTTATAAATTTACGTTGATTGCAGGCCCCACATATGGCTTGCCTCTAATTATTGTTTGTTTACCTAATTTTATAAATTTACATTGATTGCAGGCCCCACATATGGCTTGCCTCTAATTATTGTTTGTTTACCTAATTTTATAAATTTACGTTGATTGCAGGCCCCACATATGGCTTGCCTCTAATTATTGTTTGTTTACCTAATTTTATAAATTTACGTTGATTGCAGGCCCCACATATGGCTTGCCTCTAATTATTGTTTGTTTACCTAATTTTATAAATTTACGTTGATTGCAGGCCCCACCGCCTCTAATTATTGTTTGTTTACCTAATTTTATAAATTTACGTTGATTGCAGGCCCCACATATGGCTTGCCTCTAATTATTGTTTACCTAATTTTATAAATTTACGTTGATTGCAGGCCCCACATTTTCTCATACCTAACGGCTTCTTATTGCTATTCTTTTTCTCTAAAAGGCACTTCAAAGTTGGTCCTCTTCTATATGTAAACCTCAGGTTTGAGCCAAACTTCTTACTCAACCCACTATCTTCCAAAATAATAGACCAATTTTTAACAAACATTTCTCTTATTCTGTTATAGTCTGTGGAATATGTGAATAAGAAGTTGAGACTCGAGCTATGAGTTTGTGTTTTTGAATGAATGCTCTCTTGTCCAAAATCAGCTACGATGATACTATTATTGTTGTTGTTTAATAAGGGACTGTCCTGATCTTCTCTTGGCCTTTCCTTCAATCATGATTTCGTTGATGAATATTTCTGAATACCCTCTTATAATAAACATTGTTTTCAAAAGTTCACATTCCTCCATGAAATCAGTATTGTCTGAAACCATCCTTGCAGCCCTAACCATCTGTCCTTTGACTACAGCCCTCTTCTGATGGTAGGGATGGCAGCTGGAGAAATGTAAGAAACTGTTCAAATAGGTAGGTTTCCTATAAATTACAGTTTTATATTTAGAATTAATCCTATCTTTAATCAATGTAGCATCCAAGCAATTAATACTGTCATGTCCAATGTTATATGTGAATTCTAAAAATGCTGTCATATCTGTTATGTTCAGAATAAAGGCCTCAATCAGGTCCGCTGCTCCTTTCCATATTAAACACATGTCGTCCTGGTACCTAGTGTACCATACGACATTTTGTTGGAACATTTCATTATTAAACAACAGGGGCCGCTCCCATTGTGCTATTACGCAGTTTGCAAAACTACCCCCCCCTCCCAGGCTAAGCCCATAGCCACCCCTGTGGTCTGTAGAAAAAATTGACCATTGAACATCATAAAGTTGTTAGCTAGAACCATTTCCAGTAGTGTTTCTACCAAGTTAATATTATCATCCACTTTTTTTGCAAACAAACTCTCTAGTCCAAGCTATTTCCAAAGCCTGTCGTATCACCGTGTATAAATCTTTCACATCATTTGTGAGAAAGATATAATTTTCATTCTAATCAAGCTTATTAATACTCTCTAAAAAGCTCCAGGAGTCTCTGCAAATTTGAGGCTCATCTCTAATAAGTGGTTTGAGGATGCTATCAATGCATTTAGCACATGCATATGTTACAGATCCCCTCCCATCAACTATGGGTCTAAATGGTGGGTTTACATAACTCTTGTGCAGCTTAGGGGACCCAAAAAGAACAAGCATCTTCGGGGCAGCCACTATTAAATAGTGATACATATTTAAATCTATCGTCCCTTCCAAAAATAAATCCTCTATTATGCCTTTGATTCTTTTATAAGCCACATTAATTCCGTTAATGCTAACATGTGTATATATGTTTGTAGATAGGTATTCTTCCATTCTTCGATTATACTCGCTTTGATCCATGAAGACCAAGCCTCCACCTTTATCAGGTTTCATTATCCTGATATTGCATTGGTTTATTAGGTCAATAAATACAATTTCCATCTGTGTGATGTTCTTTCTATTACTTACCCCAGTGTAATATATGTATAAATGTGGCCAGACCTATCACTGACCTTAAGTTTTATGTACGCAAATTAAATTTAGCCTCATTGATGGGTACAAATATGTTGTTGACCAATACCCTGAGGGTATCCAGTGTGTTTAACCCTCCTTTGCATGGGGCACTAAACACCTTTGAAAAAATGTGTGAAATGGATATAAGAATTATGGAAGGTGGGATGCACACTGGGGTAAGTATGAGGATGCGTTACATGAAAATGTGTCTTACTGGCTGGTTGTCAGTCAGCTGCAGAGTAGAGGTGTGATTTTTGTACATTTATCTGTGTGTGCACACTTTACAAAATGTCAAGCATTGCTAGTAATGTCAAACATATATGTAAATTGTGTAGAGAAAAATTGTAAAAAAAGAAGTTAACTTCCTTTCAGAATATATAAATCCAGATAGATATCGGAGGTGTAGGTAAGTAATAACCTATTACTATGTTGTCTATCATTCCCTTGTTGTTCTACTGACTGTCTTTTTGAAAAGTAAGGTCTTGCTTTCCCTTTTTTTTTTCTCTAAACACCAGAGATTTATATTTGGCACATAAATTAGGAGAATATCCCCTTTCTTTTAAGCTGTTGGTTAAACTTAACTGAGCCCTCCAGCATTGTCATCAGTCATTAGAATGGATGTCCGCAAGAACTGAGGCTTAGCAATACTGTCAAACACAGAATTTGGATGCATGCTTGATCTGGCCAATAAACTATTAGTCCAGCATTTTTTCTAATGCATCGTAGTTTGAATTTTACCTTCACTATAATACAGATGAATATCTAAGAAATCAAATTCCTCAGGAGATATGTGGTGTGAATTTTAAACAACTTGTTGTCAGTTCAATGTATTCCAGGAACTTAAGTGTAAATATATCTCCTCACCAAATCATAAATATATTCTCCACAAAATGTTTGTAATAATAAATGTGTGGAAAAAATATATTGCTGTTCAAAACATAGGTGTGCTCCCACTGTGCCATCACTATATTGGTATAGGGATTGGCACACAATGTACCCATGGCTCCCCCTTTCTTTTGAAGAAGATACTCATTATTAAACATGAATACATTGTTATCTAGAACACATTATATCACACACGTGATGTTTATAGATTTAGAATAATAATGAGAATGTTCCGGTAAATACTCTGACATATAAAATGCCGACATTAGGTACGACTGCGAATAGAGAGCATACATCTAATGGTACAAACAAGAATGCTGATGGTAATATATATTGATTAGTATGTTCAAATAGAGAAGTTAGAAATTTTTTGAATTTTTCAGTATACTGTTTGATTTTCTTATAATGGGTTTAAATTCTTTATATATATATATATATATATATATATATATATATATATATATTTATATATACACACACATGAGTTTGGTTAACCACTTTGCCTGACACAATGGGTCTAAGAGGTGGTTCCACTGTTGACTTGTGTATCTTGGGGACACCTTTTATGATAGGTATGACAGGGTGTGTCACTAATAAATATTCATACAGTTCCTTGGTAATACAAGAACAAGAAAAATTATCAAACGATCACTTTGCACAGTACAAATTATAGCTCATATTCTTCTCATATTAATTTTTTCATAGGTTACTTGATCAGAAAACATCTCCATCATTTTGTTTACATCGGTTGGTACTGGGCTATCTGCCCGAAGGCATATATTAGCCCAGCCACTTTGTGCAGTATTCACCGCCCCTTTAGTAGTTCCCTAGACCCTTGTACTAGCAGCTAGTACCCTTGGCCCCTATCTAGTAGTGCTGTTGGTGTGATCCTCGGTGTGAACTTTGTTACCCATCCACTCATCAAGGTTCCTCTTGAAGAGTGATAGTGAGGGGGGCTCTGTCTTATGTAGATCGGGACCCTGTTCCATAGTAAGGCAAGTCTCTGCGAAGGGAATCTATCCCTCCAGCATGTTCTAGTCATTGTTGTGTTGAGGTTTATATCCCTAGAGCGTGTAGCTCGAGTAGATTGGGTTTTGCTAAGATGGAGCATGTTCAACAATTCTGGGTTGGACATGGCTCTGTACATTAGAGATCGCCTCTGAGAAAGCGGTATGCAACAGAGAACAGTCTTAGCTTTTTCAATCATGCTGCATAGGGCAACTATTTGAGGCCAGTAATCCTCTTGGTTAGGTACCTCTGTGGTCTCTCCAGCTGCTGGAGATGTCTAGCCAGGTACATTCCAATTGGTGCATTGTACTCAATAATGGGTCTGATGAGGGAAGAGTAGAGGGGCACCATTACATCCTTAGATCTTGATGCGAACGCTTTCGTGATCAGATGGGTCACATAGAAGGATTTTCTAACAACTTTGGCAACATGGTTATCAAAGGAAAGCTGATTATCTACTTGGGTCCCTAGATCCCTTAAAATAAAATTGTCTGCTGGACATATAATGATACTTTCATTACAACTCACCGAGTGCAATGCTATATACTCAGTCTTACATAAATTAAAACATTTTTTACTTTTCTTACCATTTTACCATGATGCATGTTATGCCAGTCTGTTTCACGTGTTCTCATAAATGCTTTTAGTAAGGGATTCAATGTTGGTACAAAGCTACTAGGTTTCTTAACTACAGATGTATTAGCCATGTTATTAGGGAATATGAGTTTTAACATATTCCTGCAAAATAATTTCACTTCCAATATAGTGTCAAAAATGTTACTAGATGTCGGTGGAACAAAAGTTAGTCCCTTATATAAAACTTATAGTTGGTCTTCTATTAATGGCTGTCCAGACAAATTATAAACTAATTCGTGAGATTCTGCATCCAATACCTCTTCACTGAGGGTGGTGCCTACTGAATCTCTGGATGAGTTCCTTTTCTTCCTGGTTTTGCTCCTGGATCTGTCCGGTTTCATTGATATTTTTAATGGCAGGGGTACATTGGAGAAAACCTGATGTTCAATATTGATATTTGTAGATCCTGCATTTGGTCTCACATCATCTTCTCGGTGGACAATGGGGGTGACTTCACTGCCATTACTGGATGGAATGGGCTCAGTATTGCCTGATTCAAAATTAGAATTCAAAATATTCTCCCGCTGGCCCCCTGAGAATGATGTAACGTTGTATCTGAAGTTGATACATCAGGAACCTCTATATCCTTACTGCCCTTATTTGATACAGCAGCTGTCTATGTTTTACTATGTGGCCATGAAAACACCTGGCCTGCCTTAAAATCTGATAATTCTATTATTAGTTTCTTTGCTTCTGCATTTGCAGCTTCCTGTCAAATAAGTGCATGTTATTAAAAAGTGTGAAATGATATAGACTAAGTATTTAATGTGAATAGTTATGCTGGATTCAATGTACCAATAGTGTATCAGTGTTAGACCAACACGTCACTACTGACAATTTTATCACAAGCAAACTGGTTGGCTGCTTAAATGTTTTAAAGAACGTAGTGGGGTTTTCTTAAAAATGTTTTTATATCGGAGGAAAGTGCGCTTATACTAATGAAATCTTATTTTATTTATACCTTGGCATGTGTACTGTCTTCTGGATTTGGATTTATACTATTTGGTTTATGAAGAGTCGGTTCATAGTTTGGTTGTGTATTGATCCTTTCAGAATATATCTACTGTAATATTGTTTATGACAGTGTCCCCTTTAAACATCTCCACCTTAAGAAACATACAGGGGCTAAGGAACTGTCTTGTTCTCTTACAACCATTTTTATGGAAAATTTACTTTCTGTATGGTATTCAACAGGGATATACAAACATCAAAGTCTTATACATACTATGAAGTCAGTCTGTAGGTTCGGAACTGTTCAATTAAGAATCCAAAATTTGCTTAAGATTAAGGCAGGTCAGTTAGTTTCTGCAAAGAGCCTTCAGAGATCCTTTTTCTGGGATGATTACTAAATGTTAAATGTTTACCATATTCTTCTGGGATAATTACTAAATGTTAAATGTTTACCATATTCTTTCTTAAGTATAACAAATCCAGTTTTGCTTGGACATTTGACAAAGACGACCATATTCGATGTGGTTGTGCATACCTGAGTGACTATTTAAATGCAACAATAATTTAGAAATCTGCAGTCAGCTCCACGACACTGAGAGCGGAAGACCTGAGTGCAATCAAAGTGATCTGGGTTCTACTAGAGACCCTCGCATGGGATGATAGGACTACAGTGATGGACACTGTACAGGGATATCTCAATCTCTTTTCAGGCAATGGCAAAGTTTCAATTAGGTTCTGGAGAGGGACTCCTGACATCAAAGATGGGTACCAGTAGCAGAAAAAAATAAATAATCCAGCAAATAAGTAGTCTGCTTACTGATGATAAACAAGACAGTAACATGCGGTTTTGAAGCTTTAAGTAAGGTCAACATGTAATAAACACTTTCTTTCTCACCTTTAATTTACCATGTAGAATGCTGTTACAAATCTGCAAGAATAAAAAACAGTAAACACAGTGTATTTCCATAGGTTACTAATAATGTGCTTATGTTTGAGTCATAAAGCTTCACACAGTGAACGTAAACCTCCTTCCAGCTTTGAAAATAAATATAAAAGCACTGCAGTTTCACAGCATGCAATAAGGAGGAACATGTGACACTCTATTGCGCACTTGAATGGAAAAGCTGTAATGAACTCCCAGTGGTTTCTGCTCTCACACTGTGCTCACTAAATTAGAAAGAAATCAGATAAACAAGTATCCAAAGCAGAAGGCCACGACTAATGATAACATTGTGCAAGTCAGGCCCACCAATTTCCCCCAGATGAAATTCCAAGGCAAATAGAAAAGGCTGATTGCCTCTCATTGTCATAATTTAATTCATAACTTTATCAGTCACACCTCACAGACTGCATGCATCTTCCTTGTCTCATACATCAAGTCTATAATTAAAGTGACACAGCTTCTCCTTCTCTGCCTGCTATAAATAAATATTTTACTACAGTCATGTAACCAACAGAGAGGTTTTTTTCACTGTTTACTACAGAGGAAAATAATTCCCATGTCGTGTTTAAACCTTTTGGAGGATTTTGCCTCTCGGCAGCTGAGGGGTGGTTATTTTCAGGTCCAGTATGGTGCTTTGATTTTATCTGCCCTTTGATTAGGGGCCAACAGAAGAGCAGTCCAGTTAGCCCACCATGAAATTACAGAGCCTGTAATCCTGAATCACTGGAAGGAAAACCTTAACATTACTGCAAGCTGCCAGAGTGACTACATTTAAAAGGGAAGTCAGCAAAAGCAGGTAGAGTTAATGAAACTGCAGGCACTCCAAGGTCATGACGAATGATATTGTCACAGTAATAAAAAAGGAATAAACTCCTGTATTACTGAAATGTGGTAGTTTCAGTAGCTACATAAAGAATCAGTTAAGCAATGAAAGAACAAAGGCACAGAAGAGAACGTTTTCAGCTGGGAATATGGATATTGGTTCAATTAGGTGAAACAGCAGGACATATAACAGGATAGTTCGCATGAGCTGATAAAGATCTTGCTCATGAGACCACATATGAGAAATTAAAACACCAACACATTGTGCATTTCTCCAATTCCCTTCTACAGCTTTTGCCAGGTATCCAAACAATGTTTACCCTTTTTCATACCTTTTGGATAGTGATAGGAGGACACTTTTTACCTGAGAGCGTTACTTCTGTACCCCTATCTTGAGTTGACCTTCACATTCCTCATTCTGTTTGTCCTATTTCTATGCTCTTTGTACTCTCCTATGCACCCCAGGTTTCTCTGCTACGCACCCCAGGTTTGGCACATTCATGAGTCATATATCAATTAAAGAAAAAAACAGTGTGGAAAAGTGAGATGTGGTGGTTGATTGCCACTAATAATGTAAATATAGAGCTTTATTGTGGTAAAATGATAAACGTCTTGACAGAGGCCATGAAATTAAAACATGTACTATATTTTCTCATTCCGATTCCTCTTCAGTGCTTCAAACACATGAGATTTATAAATGCACGCTTTCCTGAATCCTGCTATGCAGTCAATGTAACTGCATCACTGTGGAGAAACTCTGGGGGGTAACCGTGTAATCACCTCATTACTCCTTTAAGAGTTTATAAGCAGTCAATGCAACTGGCATCACTGTGGAGAAACTCTGGAGGTTAATCCAGTAATCACCTCACTACTCCTTTAAGAGTTTATAAGCAGTCAATGCAACTGCATCACTGTAGAGAAACTCTGGGGGGTAACCCAGTAAGCCCCTCACTACTCCTTTAAGAGTTTATAAGCAGTCAATGCGACTGCATCACTGCGGAGAACCTCTGGGGGTAACCCAGTAATCCCCTCACTACTCCTAACGCTTTGCTATTTTCTTGCTACCAGGCTGTGACAGACCTCACACAGTACCTTAACGCCTTGCTGCCTTAGCGATGCTAAACCACCACCACAAACACCAACAAAATGCTGGAGGTCTTTGTCTTTGTTTTTTTTTTTAATTATTATTATTAATTGATACATAATATATACAAGACTTTTTATCATCTGTTACACCCTAGAGATTGTTTTTAATCTTTGTCTCTCTTTCTCTTTATAATCAAATACTATTTCTTCAGTGTGTCTGACTTTTCCACTTTGTTATGTCCTTGCATATACTATTTCTCATCTTTTTTAAGCTCTAAAGGCCAGGTACTTGTCTGCATTTCTACTTCAAGAATGTTTGTCTCCATTTTGCGCTCTTTTCCTTCCACGTCGTAATAAACTGCCTGTAGAAATGTGATTAGAAAAGGGATTGCAACTAAATTATTTCAGTGATTTTAAAAAGGTATGACATTTCTAATGAAGAAATGCAGAAGAGAAGTCCTTTATCCTTTATTTACAGATGACAAGACAGGCAACGTTGAGTAGGAGGGGACATGAGTCATAATAAAACACAGTAATAAGGGTTACACCCTTGCATGTCCCCTCACCAGCACACATGCACCAGAACAACATTAAAATAAATTAGACTAGAAAAACTTTTTGCACATGGTTACACTTACAAAGGTGCTTGAATTCAGTAGTGCACAAGAGTGCTTTTATTTATTTACTTAACAGACAGCTGCATTTACTCAGATGGTTTCCCTTTCAATCATGACATTGTTTAGATTTGTAGCATAGAATACCCATTTTTCTGCATCTAATTGTTGCACGCTTTTGTACATTATTGACAAAAACAAAATATAATGGAGATTAAACACAAGAAATTACACAAGGCTTATAACACTAAATTAAAGCAGAGCTGCATATTATTTAGATATTTAAGGTGGGTTTTGAAGTTTACTTTGTCAGACCTTCCTCACTCTCCCACTTCTGGATATTGTCAATACATATGCCCTGGAACACCTAGTCTGCACACCCACAAAGGGCTCAAATGTCCTAGACTTGGCACTCACCAACATGGGGGGGGGGGGTCACTGCAGTACCCTCTGGCTGTTGCCCTCCTGGTAAGGTCAGACCATAAATCTGTCTCATTTGAATGGACAGTCAGACCTGACACCTGCACAGGAGCAAAAACATTTTTACAAAGGAAATTACACACTACTAGGTGATGGTATAAAAAGCACCAAACCCCCTGAAACACAGCCAATAATGACCCCTATGCAGATGAGTACACAAATGCCCTGTATAGTCACCTAAACTGTATAGACTCAGCTGTAGCTGACCAGATCAAAACCAGGTCTTCTCGATAAAATAGGCCACCCTGGTGGACCTCAGGTATAAATAGGTTATATAACAAAAGGAGGAAACTGATGTCTAAGAACAAGAGGGAGCTGACTCAGCAGAAGAATACTGTCTACAGACTGAACAAGCAAATCAGATATCTTGTAAAGTCCTGTAAAGCTAGTCACAAAACTAAATTAGCATCCATAGCTAATGATAATCATAAGACATTCTGTAGCTATGTCAGGGAATGCCAGCCTATGTCTGAACTAAAACTGGATGGTAGCTATCATGGTGAACCTGAGTAAATTACCAACCTGCTAGCTGACAGATTTAGAGCAAACTTCACTCCCCCCTCCCGTCACCATCAACCATGCCCCAAAGCATATCCGATACCAGTCCTCTACCTAGTATCTCCAAAGAGCAGGTCATATCCGCACTCTCCAAGGCCAAAAACACAGCCTCTGCAGGACCAGAAAACATCTCAGGCTGCTTACTAAGCACTCTAAAACAAGACCTAGTGAAACCACTTGGCACTCTCGCTAACCTCAGCCTGAGCACTGGTTTTATTCCAGCAGAGTGGAGAACAGCAACAGTAATCACCTTGCACAAAGGGATTCCCCATCAACTGACCCTGGGAACTATAAACCCATAAGCCTAGCCAGCCTTACCTGCAAGGCCATGGAAAGAATCATCATGGACCTTATCAACAAGGACATAGGTGACCTTCAAAGTCTTGACCAAACCATGTTTGGCTTTAAGGGTAGATCATGCTTATTAAACCTAGTAGACTTATTTCAAAAAGTCACCAACACCCTGGATAAAGACAAAGCAGTACTGCCTATCTTGAGCTAGCCAAGTGTTTTGGCACAATCCTCACTCCAGAATCATTGAGAAACTCTCCCAGCTGGGGATTAACCCTTGCATCACTAGATGGGCAGCCAGCTGGCTCACAGACAGAACACATACTATCAAATTGATGACTCCACCTCTACCAGTAGACCCGTCACAAGTGGCATCCCACAAGGATCTGTGCTGAGCCATCTACTGCTTAGAATTTATTTCTTGGAAGTCCAGGCAAAAGTAGATGGTCTGTGACTTACCAGGTTCACTGATGATTGCAATCTGGGTGCAATCAGTTTCCAAACGATGTTAATACCAGGTTTCCTGATGATTGCAAACTGGGTGCAATCATTCAGTTTCCAAACAATGTTAACATATTGCAAAAAAAAGGTGAACACAGACAAAGGATTGGTTCCAAAGCCATGGACTAAAATTAAATGCAAAAAAAAAAAAGATTGACAGAACCCCCCCCCCAATAGCTCAAACCCAGTGGTATGAGATTTTGGAACACAGGTTGATAGCAATCTAAACTTTGATCACTATGTGTCCACAATAGTAAGAAAAGTCTCCTACATTGCTCATTTCATAAGTAAGGGCATCACATCCAACACTAAAGATGTTATAACTCCTCTGTACTTGACTGTCACCACTAATTGACTGTGCCCTTTTGCATGTATCTCACCAAACACCTGCAGCAGCTGGAGATATCACAGTGGTTTCTCACCTAGAAAATTCAGGGCCTCCAAAACATAACCTACATGAAAAGACTGAAATCACTGTCACTGTACTCTGTCTTACTGGATGCTGAGAGGCAACTTGTGCCCGGCCTACAGAGCCGTTTCTGACAGTGTCCTAATGCTGCACATCTACAAATCAATTGGGACAAGAGTCACTCGCTCTGGGATCTAAACCTAGCCTGTGACATTAACAGGACATGCTGGAAAGACAGATATAGCTCCCAGAATTGCTGCTAATCTGGAATAAACTCTCAGTTCACATGAAGCAGGACTCCTCAATGCTATTCAAGTCCAACCTAGACAACTGTGTAGGAGACTGGGGTGGCAGCTACATACCTCACGGACAGGGGTAGTCAGAGCTGATCATAGATTTGCTGTGCAAATAATGTCCATCTAACCAAGGTCAAATAGGGAACATGGCTAGGCTTGTAAAGGCTCTAAGGTAATTAGCCTAATAACATCCTATAAACCTATGTTCAGCCCCGCCATGAAAATGGTGGCATGTTTCATCGCTAAGAGAAGGGGGGGCACAGTAATGAGTTATGCCATCGGTACGTCTCGCTCATTTACAAGTACTGTGTTGCTCTCGCTTCTCACTCTAGCTGGTGTGTATGCTATTCACACTCTAGTGAGAACTGAACTGCTGCTGCCACAACTAACCCAGTGCATGTTTCATCACTGGATTCAAGGGGTTCTGCTGGAGGGGAGACTAATACTTTGTTGCACATTCGGTAGATATTGGAGCTTCCTGTAGTTTTGGCTACCTGCAGTTTTAGGCAGACTTAATATGTCTTTTCTCTGCTGTCTTTTTGTTGGAAAACGGAATGGCAAATCAGCTTCACTAAGTTCATTGTCAGGTAATACGTGTTGCTGTTCAACATGTTTGCAATATCTATGTGACTTTTCAGCGGTACTGTGATATCATTTTGATACTTTGAGTTAATGCTTTTTTGCTCTATGTAATTAGGCCTCATATGACTGTTCTTTCCAGTCATGTCACGCTTTCTCTTCAAACATACCTAAGATGAATGAGAGGGCATGCCTCGTGCTACTGTTTTAAATATCACGCAGGATCATTTTAATGCCAAATGTCTCATGCTTGAAGAATAACAGTTCGTTTGGAACAGGAAATGAAAAGAAGCCATCTGTGTCCCAAGTTCCAGAACAGTTTGCAAGCACTTGCCTGGGAACAATTAACACAACATATAGACGTTTTAAAGGCTGAATGTTTGTACTGGATATAAAGTGAGGAGTAACCAAAATGCTTTTACAACATTAACTTTCAGAAAAGCTGTGGAAGTAGCCATTTCTGTAGTTGCAGACTGATATGTTGATTACAGCATATGTAAGTCATAGTCATAGCAACCAGGACTAAACTGTGAAGTAAACAATGCATAGAATGCCCACAGGGAGGAGGCTCCTAGTTCTTGAAAAAAGCCAGCTACACTGTGCAGGACAGCTACTGACCCTTCACCAATATTCATGGCAGAATTAAGATATCAAAATCTTTTATTAAACATGGAGCAGAGGTCCGCAATCTCATCTTCATACCTGGGCCCAAGAGTGGCTGCTATGTCATCTGGGCCTGTCGTCTGTAGCTTATGTCACGAGATTGAGTTGGATGCTATGCGGAGGCCTGTCGTCTGTAGCATAGGTCACAAGATCAAGTTCTTGCTACTTCTTTCCAAAGAGAAATGCCCATGGGTTCAGCTAGGTTACATTATAGTTTACACTGTGCTCCCTCATCACAACTGTTTTCCTTTTAAACCAAGGCAGAGACAGAGAACCATTAACATTGTAAAGCCAGCTAAGAAATGATTTGATGTTTTATTGAACTAACCAACATACCCTTCCCTTTTGTATAATTTTACATGGAGACAACTTCCCACAAACCATTACAGTATCCGGCACCACAAGAGACAAACTTCTTTTAGCCTATTTCCCTTAGTGATATTATGCATAAAACACACTAATCTTCCTAATTATTCACATCAAGAAATTTATAAAAGAACCTGTGCAAGTCCATTTGCAGATGCTATTGGTTTAAGTTCTGTATGTAGGTTAGACAATATGGGCAGGAATGTCTGAAACTGAAAAGCATCCAGATAACAAGGAAAACAGCTTACCTTTTCAATAACCAAACTGAACGCACAAAACTAGTATAGCATATACCTGGTTTTAGTTCAGCAAATTGGAAGAAATTAAAGAAAATAAAAGTAAAGGAAATGGAAAATTAACTCTCCGGCTCCATTAAAAGAAAGTCAGCTCGGTAAGGTAAAGGTTTAATTTGTGTTTCTATATCATTTTAAACTGCTTGTTTTACAACAGCCTTCCATAATCAGAACCCTTCTGAGTTACATATCTACACCCTCGCAATAACTGAAACACAATGTTAGATTTATTTTCCTTCATGTTGTGTTATTTTTATTTAAGATATGTATCTTTTTGTTTTTTAATTCTAGTTTAATTTGTTAAAACAGTTCGTAGCTGATCCAATAAAAAGGGTAGGTTTCTGCATGCACAAAGTATGATAAATTGGACTTTCCATGGCATTTCACTTGAAATTGAAGCAGTAATTATCTTTTACTCGAGACATTAGGCCTGTATGGTAATGATGTACTTCAATTACCCAGACATTTGTATAACAACTGACTCTGGAATAGAGTCCGGAAAGCAATACTACCAAGGAATTTCTGCAAGAGGTGGCCGAGACAAACATCACATTTATACAAGGGTAGCTATCTGGTTTCCTTGGAATTCAACTGTTTATTTTTTTTATTTTTTCCTACATGCCACACGTACAGGATTCCCAACAGTACCTTTCAGGTTTACTTATTCCATCGGTGACTGAAACGTAAAAATGTGAACAATTAAAATTAATGTTGTTATAACCTAGATGGACAGTTTAAATCTACCTTTTAAACAATTGGTGTTTAATGTCAATTTATGAATTCTGGTGAGGAGGTAATAAGCTGCATAGTGCACTTTTTCCATCTTGTATAATGCATGGACAAAAATGCTTACAACTGTAATAAAAGCAGGTGGTTTATAAATGAAACACACTGTTAAAGTCAAAGAAAGGTGATGGGAGAAGGCAAAGAAATTAAGTGCAAGCTCTTTAATATGTATAATGTATTGTAGCACTGTATTAAGATTTTGATTAGTGAATTACATATTTGTGTGTTATATAAGATGGTTTTCTCTAAGACTTTAACAGCACAGAAACTTATTCCTACTCAGACACACTCTCTCTCTCTCTCTCTCTCTTTTGGTCCCAAGAAAAGAAATATAAAACAATGTCAGTCAATACTACAAGGCAACATGTTCAGATAAAACAGTGATTCAATTATAGATGTGTTCAGTCCAATGCAATTTCCATTTCACCCCTAAGCTATTCCTTCTGAAAGAGTACACTGGGATTTTCAAGTGTTCTTTATCTGGTGGTGAGAAATAATTCAGTGTCATTTTTACTGCACCAAATCAAAAGTTTGATCAAAAAGTGAGTTCTGGGTTACTTATCTGCTTTTACCCAAGTAACGTTTGTTTTTTTTTTTCTTCTTCTGTTCACAGCAATGTATAATCTCATTTAGATGTGCTTTAAAGAAAAGAATCCCAGGGTGCCAGTTTAATCTCTTCGGGATGGATTCTATTACACATTGCTTTATTCAACCACTTGCTTCAAGTATCCGTTACTATTTTGCCATTTACTAACATTTCATGACACGTTCAGTTGGTGTTTGCTTAAGTCAATATTGACAGCAGTTGTGTTCAGTACTGGGATCTATGCAGTTCTTGGACAGATAAAGGAAACAACAGAGTAACAAAGAAAGAAAATAAATCCTGCTCCCCAAAGGGATGACTGCTAAAGAAACCTGTCTCAATGTATTAAAAAGAGGTGCTGGGCTTAGTGGTTAAGGAGAGCCCTTTGTAGAGCTGAAATGCAGAATGTGCTGTCCCAAAAGCCTAATACTTATTACTTTTCAAGGTACTTTGACAAACATCCTCTTGAGATGTTTGACGGTAGTATGCAACTTGGTGAATAGCTCCATGTATGGGTTTAAGTAGCAGAACGGTCACACCCATAAACCACAAATGTGCATGTTTGACAACCATAATCCAGAAATGCACGTGTGACACCCATAATCCAGAAATGCACACGTTTGACACCCATAATCCAGAAATGCGCACGCGCGACTCCCATAATCCAGAAATGCATGTGTGTGACACCCATAACCCAGAAGTGCATGTGTGTGATACAGGTTTCATGGAAGAACTCATTCATTCATTCAAGTAATGCTTGTTTCCAGGATTCAGCATCCATAAGATGTTTTTGTTGTTGCTGGTTCCTAGAAAACACGTATACAATAGGCTCACGGAAGAGAATAAAAGGTAACAAATATATTTTCTGAAGCAGAAATATCAAAAAAAGTGCATGATTGAGATATACTTCGATCAGTGTAGTAATATGCATTCCACCTGAGTTTAAGATTAACTTTTTTGCTTGGGAATTAACAATGGCTCTAAACATATTCTGCTTGGCACTCACCTAAAGGTATACCTTTGGACAAATTTTATGTTGTGCTTACTGGTAGTGTTCTTCCTTCTGGAAGTTTGCATTTGTAGGACAAACAAAAGAGAATTAAATATGAACCATTATGAAGCCTGTCAAAGATCTGAGATGTATAGTTACAAACTTCAAACATCTGACGACTTGACTACGCCAGTCTGCCCTTCCTCTTACAGTCAGTCACTTTGCATGACCTCAGATTAAATGCCTGCTTGGTATCACCTCAAAAGCACTTCAAATCATGCAACGCTGCCTTTTGTCTGTGAAGTGTCCCCCCCCCCTTGACTGAATTTGGTACTTTATTAAAGACGTCACAGCTCCCTCCAACTGAGCCCTGGAGGTTTGCGCTGTAACTTTCAATGGGCGAATTTAGCTAGGATGAAATTATGTCCTCATAGGCCAGACAGGTCAGTTACGCAGAACTAGGATGAATTCCCATAGACACACATTTGCAAACAAAATGATTTGTAATCCAGTGGCAGTGCCTTTTTCTCCAGTCTGTTCAATCTGTATCAGATATGATTGTTAAACTTCTTAAAGGATATTTCCACACACCTTTAGAAAGAAGAATGGAGATTAATTTAATTCAACTGTTCAGTCTTACAGTCAGTGGTATGAACCTGGAGATGGGTATTAAACTGGGTCATAAAACCAAACTTTTCATTTTGAACAACTAACAGTGGACATAAATAAGGTACAGCGAACAGCAACGTGTTTTCCTTCAAGTAATGAATGATCTGATGAATTTACTCTGAATTCCAAATGACGACTATTTCACAGCATCAACAGTAACTGTAATGATTACTGGGGTCTATTTTTTAGCACCTGCATTTTTTATTACAGGCTAATAGTTATTTTTATGTTGGGCAGCATTCTGGTCAGATTTCTAGTAACCATAAACTTAAATCAGGTAAGACCTTAATGTTTAGATAGCTTTAACATTATAACAAAATGGTATCCAATTCTGCTGTTCTTCGGATGCTTATACTATGTTTTCTTTTCTCTCTTTCATATTCTCTCACTTACCTAAACGCAGCCTGATTAGTGTATTATCTGCATGCAATATCTGTACATTCTAGCCCTGTATCTTTTTCTCTTGGCAACGCCTGCCTTTCTCATCATGGTGACCTGCACATTACCGAGTGTTATCTTGCCTACTCGTTGAAAACCAACTCTAATGTAATATGCCAAACTTGGATTTTATAGTACGTTTTGACCCTGTTCTACACTTGCAATTCCTCTGTCACTCACACACACACAAACACTAATTAACACACACACAAACATTAATTCACACACACATAGACACTAATTCACACACAATTTACACACACACACACACACACACACACACACACACACACACACACACACACACACACACACACACACACACACACACACACACACACACACACACAGTCTTAACTCTGATGTGTAGTACGAAGTAGATTTCCACCCGAGCATTTTTACAAAGTTTCTTTTTCAGCCATTTGGGAATAAATGATGCATTTCCCTTTCTGGTGGAAATTTAAGAACTGTATTTAACTTCAGTAACGTAACTCCTGACGAAGGGCTCATGACAGCTGAAGTAATTGCAAAACCTGTGCTGGTCCAATAAAAGGTATTGCATCATGCCTGTGTTCCAGTATCTTTGTGTTTTCTGCTAGTGGAACACAGCATGTCTGTAATTTGTTTTCTTACAAAATGAAAACAAACACCTTTAAGGGGAGGGTGGCTACTCAGCAAGAACCTAATTGCCCTTATTTCATAGTCAAAACATTATGATACAGCATCTGAAACAAACTACGAGGGGAATACTGTAAAAACAAACTAGGGGAATACTGTAAAAAGAAACAACTAGGGGAATACTGTAAAAACAAACAATTAGGGGAATACTGTAAAAATAAACAATTAGGGGAATACTGTAAAAACAAAGCTAAAGGTAAAACATGGTTCAATAGAAACATTTTTTCTCCGTTTTCATCTTTTTTCCTTTATTTTCCATTTAATTTCCTCATTTTTGTCATATGCTGTAAGATGACACACTGATATTTTGGTTTAACTAGATTTTAGACAACAATGAATACCTTATCCTCCACTTCTAACTTCAGCAGGTCTCACTTTACCTTCCTCCTTCAGTTCAATGGGAAACACAATCTCACAGGGTCAGAATAGAGGATTTATTCTGAGTGTCAGGATTTAAAGACGCTATCTGCATTTCACTGCTCTTCCACTCCTGCAAAAGTAAAGGAGATTCCTCCACCTTGACTGCACCCTTCTCTAGGACAGTTTTGGGAGCTATGTTGGTCTGAAGTGTTACTCAGTGTAGGTTCTCTGGGAGAAGACCAGGTTTAGCTCCTATAAAGATATTATCTGCTGTGACTCTGAGCAATAATAGCTGCAGATAATTCCCGCTGGAGACTCTTTTTTCTGTAACCCCTCCTATTATTGCCTCTCAGAACTATTTCAGCCCCTCAGTGCTCTGTCACAGATATCCTACACACCCACACTTTCCTATGTAACTGCCCTTCTTCTTTCTGTTTTGTCTTGCTCTATCTTCTGTTTACTTGTGCTCACTTGGACCTCTCAGGCTGTTACTTTTGAGCTGTACACCATTATTTACCTTCAAGGCTTGCTTTAGTACATAGATTTCCCAGTGTGTGTGTGTGTGAGTGTGTGTGTGTGTGTGTGGGGGGGGGGGGCAGTGAACTACTCTGCCCCATCTTCTATCTTAGAGGACAACTGACCTGACACTCACTTTCTTGTAACCACCCCATACCTTTCCTGCATTGTGATTGGTCCATTAGTTTCTACCTTACCGAACAGGTACTCTTCCCCGCTCCTATTAACTTAACATCCTCCCCTACCGTCAGGGGTCTTAACATCCTCCCCTACCGTCAGGGGTCTTAACATCCTCCCCTACCGTCAGGGGTCTTAACATCCTCCCCTACCGTCAGGGGTCTTAACATCCTCCCCCTACCGTCAGGGGTCTTAACATCCTCCCCTACCATCAGGGGTCTTAACATCCTCCCCTACCGTCAGGGGTCTTAACATCCTCCCCTACCGTCAGGGGTCTTAACATCCTCCCCTACCGTCAGGGGTCTTAACATCCTCCCCTACCGTCAGGGGTCTTAACATCCTCCCCTACCGTCGGGGGTCTTAACATCCTCCCCTACCGTCAGGGGTCTTAACATCCTCCCCCTACCATCAGGGGTCTTAACATCCTCCCCTATCGTCAGGGGTCTTAACATCCTCCCCTACCGTCAGGGGTCTTAACATCCTCCCCTACCATCAGGGGTCTTAACATCCTCCCCCTACCATCAGGGGTCTTAACATCCTCCCCTACCGTCAGGGGTCTTAACATCCTCCCCTACCGTCAGGGGTCTTAACATCCTCCCCCTACCGTCAGGGGTCTTAACATCCTCCCCTACCATCAGGGGTCTTAACATCCTCCCCCTACCATCAGGGGTCTTAACATCCTCCCCTACCGTCAGGGGTCTTAACATCCTCCCCTACCGTCAGGGGTCTTAACATCCTCCCCCTACCGTCAGGGGTCTTAACATCCTCCCCTACCGTCAGGGTCTTAACATCCTCCCCTACCGTCAGGGGTCTTAACATCCTGTCCTACCGTCAGGGGTCTTAACATCCTCCCCTACCGTCAGGGGTCTTAACATCCTCCCCTACCATCAGGGGTCTTAACATCCTCCCCTACCGTCAGGGGTCTTAACATCCTCCCCTACCGTCAGGGGTCTTAACATCCTCCCCTACCATCAGGGGTCTTAACATCCTCCCCTACCGTCAAGGGTCTAAACATCCTGTCCTACCATCAGGGGTCTTAACATCCTCCCCTACCGTCAGGGGTCTTAACATCTTCCCCTACCGTCAGGGGTCTTAACATCCTCCCCTACCGTCAGGGATCTTAACATCCTCCCCCTACCGTCAGGGGTCTTAACATCCTCCCCTACCGTCAGGGGTCTTAACATCCTCCCCTACCGTCAGGGGTCTTAACATCTTCCCCTACCGTCAGGGGTCTTAACATCCTCCCCTACCGTCAGGGGTCTTTCCTTTCCTTCCACAGTCACTCCAGTGGGAAACACGTGTCACCTCACAGGTCAGTTACCATTTATAGTGGATTATGTTGTCTGAATTTATGATTGTAAACGTAAAATGTATTTCATTCATCTTGCGCATTATTTCTTCTCAATTCCTTTTATCGAAACAGTTTTAGTAAGAATTTTTAAAACTAGCATATCCAGTATTTTAGCTGAATGTAAAAGTGCTCTTTGATTTACAGAGTACAGACTTAACCTGTGACTATGTTGTACTACTACTTCTGAATTCCCAGTTTTATAACTGAAAATCTATGCATTTCAAGATCTTATACCTTAACTTGATATTGCTGTTCTATTTCTGAGACTCTGGTACTGTGGGAATTGCTTTCATATGATGTATGTTTTTATTGGCACATGCATATTCATGCCAGTGTAAAGTGCAAAGGGGACATCCACAACTGTGGGCAGTAGAGAGGTATTAAACTCCTGTCAGACTGCATGAAAGTTTTGAAGAAGGTGGTTAATAAATGGAAATGCAGAGTAGTAGAGAGAGTAAGTTGGGAGATGAGCAGTTCAGATTGAGGTCAGAATGCAACACAACTGACCTGATGTTTGCAGTGAGACAGAAGAAGCTAGAGATATAGAAAGAGTCCAATTGGGTACACCTAGACTTGGAGAAGCCAAGCTGGAGTGGGTATGCAACAGGGTTCAACTCTGGTCCCCACTGCTATTCATACTTTTAATGGACTACAGATCTGAGGGGAGAGATCACCAAACTATGCAGACAACATGGCATTACAGGCAGACTCTAAGCAAGAACTTCAGCAAAGGAAATGGGAGTGGAATGCAAAACTGAAGGCACGTGGGATAAAACGAAGTACAGATAACACTGTCATGACGACAATAAATATGGGGAAATCAGATGAAGCTGGAAACTGAGAAAGGAGGGAAGACATGGAAGAGTTTTATTGTTTCAAGTATCTGGGGTTGTGTTGTTGAAGAGAAGGTAAATCTGAATGAAGAGGTCAAAGCTAGAATCTGCAGCCAACTGGAAGTGTGCTAGGGGTAGTGTATGATAGAAGAATGCTAAGGATCCAGAAACGTAAGGTGTAGAAAAACAGTCGTGCAACCAGTACTACCGTATGGCACAGAAACCTGGGTAGTAAAGGCAGAGCAGATGAAGAAGCTAGAAGTGATGGAAATGAAGTGCCCGAGATGGGTGGTAGGATACACACTGTGGGACAGATGAGGACATAAGAGCAGAAGCCAAAGAAGCTCTAACTGCAAAATAGGTCAAACAGAACAGATGGTGGTTGAGACAAATGTGCAGAAAAGCAAAGGACAGTCTGGTGAAGATGATTTGGGAGAGGCAGTAAGAAGGTTAGAGGAAATGAACACATCCAGCAGAGACGTGGATGGATTGTGTGCGAGACGATTTGTGACGGTCAGGATGTCAAATAAGGCAGAAGTGAGGCACTGAATCAAGAGAGATGGTGACAGTTAACACGACACCCTGACCCCATGTAGAAAAAGGGGGGGGGCTGCTGATGATGTATTTTTTTGTTCCATTTAGCCTTCCTACTGGATCGGTGTATTTATCTTTAAACTATGTCCTTTAATATAAAATAATATATCTGCCATAATCCCACCAAGCCTAAGTATAACATTTCCCTTACAAACTAGTACACATCTGCCTTTTATTAAGGAACTAGTATACGACTGCCTTTTATTATTAAGGAACTAGTACTTGGCTGCCTTTAATTATTGAGGAACTAGTACATGGCTGCATTTTATTATTCATAGGTTGGTACTAGGCTATCGGTCCTAAGGCCCATGCAAGCCTAGCCATAACAATTCCCTGGAAATTTTTTCCCACAATATTTACTTCTCTGGGCCCCTGTCTAGCAGGGTGACTGACATTATCCCCGGGATGAATTTCCTATCTCCCATCCAATCATCAAGGTTCCTTTTGAAGAGGGCCAATGAGGTGCTCTGCTTGACATGTATGGGCAGTCTATTCCAGAGTCTGGGGAGTCTCTGGGTCAGGAACCTATCCCTCCAGCATGTTTTGTTCATTGTGATAAGATTTAGATCCCTGGAGCGTGTGGCTCTGAGGGATTGGGATTTAAGTGTAGCATGTCCAACAGCTCTGGGTTTGACATGGCCTTGTATATTAAGCAGAGATCGCCTCTGAGTAGATGATATGTGACAGAGTATAGCTGGAGTTTTTTTAGATGGTCAGCATATGGCATCTGCTTTAGGCCTGTGATTCTTTTAGTGAGGTATTTCTGTGGCCTTTCCAGCTGTTGCAGATGTCTTGTGAGGTACATACCAAATGGGGCATTATACTCTATAATGGGTCTAATGAGAGATGAGTACAGTGGAACAATGACCTCCTTTTTTCTGGATGAAAAGCCCTTAGTGATGAGGTGTGCCACATAGAAGGATTTCCTGACAGTTGTGGCGATGTGGTTATCAAAAGTGAGACCACTGTCCACTTGTGCCCCTAAGTTTTTCATCACACTTTCGATGTTTAGTGTCCTGCCACCTATGTGGTACTTCATGGGTACATGTTTTTTTTCCAAAGGGGATGACTATACATTTCTTGGCATTAAGCATGAGCCCATGGCTCTAGCACCAGGCATCTGTTTCTGTTAGGCCCTTTTGTAGAATATCCACATCATTTGGGGATTCAATAATGGCTCCCAGTCTGCAGTCATCTGCAAACTTTGTTAGCCAGAGTCCCTTAGTGTTGGCCTGTACTTCAGAGAAGTAGATGCCAAACAAGAGTGGTCCCACAACTGAACCCTGAGGTACTCCACTTGTCACTTGTCTGGAGCTGGATTTGGAGTCAGCTACTTTTACAGTCTGGGTTCTATCAGTAAGCCAGTTGGCAACCCAGTGATGTAGGGATTTATGCCCAGCTTTGTAAGTTTATCTATGATTCCAGAGTGAGGGATGGTGTCAAAGGCCTTGGCAAGGTCCAGATAGGCTGTGTGGACCTCCTTACCCTCGTCCACAGCTCTGGAAACCGATTCAAAGAAGTCAATCAGATTCAGGAGACGAGATCGGCCCTTCACAAACCCAAACTGAGTGGGGTCCAGTGTCTGGAGGTTGCCAATGTCTTTGTTTATAAGTTCCATGATAATGCGTTCCATGCCCTTGCAGATCAAGCTTGTCAGACTGATGGGACAGCAGTTCCCGGGATCTAAGGTGGATCCTCCCTTGTGGAGTGGGATAACTGTAGCTGTGCGCCACTCAGTGGGCACGGAGCCAGAGGTGAGGCTATGATTAAACATGACACTTAGGTGGGGTGCCAGTTCATTTTGTAGTTCATGTAGTACACAACCTGGGATGTCATCTGGTCCCATGGATGCTGTATTCTTAGCTTTGGAGAGTGCTGTTTCTACCTGTGTGGCTGTGGTTATCGGAATTTGGCAATCTTTTGGTATTGAGATGGGCCCTTTAGGGGGTGAGAGGGGAGTGAAGTTGGCACTAAATCGATCTGCCAGGATATTGGCAATATCCTTGGGATCAGTATATTTAATGCCTTTCTGTTGTAGCTCAGAGCAGATCTGAGCATTGCCATTTAGATTCTTGACATAACTATAGAATGCCTTGTGGTTGTCTTTGTAATCTTTGGCAATTTTATTTTCGTAACTAGCTTTTGAGGATTTTATGAGGGATCTCAGCTTCTTACTAAGGCTGGTGAGGGAGTTTTTTTGCATCTTGGGATTTTCCTCTTTTCTGCAACAGTTTCTTCCTTCTGTTGTATAGTTTGTTTATAGCAGGGAACCACCAGATTGGCTTCCTTTTTTTGGAGAAGAGCATCTTGGTTCTATTTGGGATGGCACGATTCATGCACGAGTGGATGTGCTCTTACAGTGCCTTAGTGTAGGATTCTGCAGTCGAACTTCCAGATCCAGTCTATGTGGGTATTGTGAAGTTTGTCACTTCTGACTTCAGTAGCATGAAGTTGGCTTTGGAGAAGTTTTTTAAGGAGGTTTCCTTACTGGGGGTGGGGTGGGATGTGGATGTCAAGGGTGATTTGCTTATGGTCAGACCTGACCAATGAGGGTGTGACCACTGGTGTGGAGCATCTATCTCCCATGTTGGTAATGACCAGGTCTAGGATATTGGAGCCCCTGGTGGGACAATGGATTAGTTGATCCAGGGCGTTGGAATTTATGAATTCCAAGAACCGTTGGGAAAAGGAGTTGGTACCCGAGTAGTTTTCCCAATTAATGGCAGGGTAGTTGAAATCACCTAGTATTAGGGTGTTTGGCTGTATCTTAATATTTTCCAGTATGTTTAGGAAGGTGTAGTGAGAATCTTGGGGTATGGTGGGGGATCTGTAGCAAGCTACAATTTGGATTGCAGTCTTACCTAGTGCTAGTTACACCTGGAGGATTTCATATGCATTGTGTTGGGCAACTAGCCTTGAGGTGTGAATATCCTTGGTGAATATGGACACTCCTCCACCTTTAGTGTTCCGGTCTTGGTTTTGTAGCCAAAAAGTGTGGTAAGAATTGTAGCCTGGTACTGCAGGGGTGCTCTCTGGAGCATTGAACCAGGTCCACTGCACAGATATCGATGTTCTCCATTTTTAGGAGTGCCTCGAGAGAGTGCATTTTGAGGATTAGACTTCTAGCATTGAGTAGCATTACCTTCAGATTTTGCATGCTTGTATCTGTTATGGTGGTGGTTTTATCCTTTGAACCTTGCCTAAAAAAGGCACTATAGGGGTGTCAAGAGCTTTAGCCAATAACCTGAATCCCAGGAGTGACAGGTGCAAACCATCTCTGGCAAAGCATTGTGGTTTGTCGATCATGTCTTCCCAGGCAGACAGATACTGGATCCCCTTTGAATGACACCAGAAGCTTAGCCAATTGTTGAAGTCAATCATTTTGTCCTTATACTGTGGTATCATTCTGGGCAGAGGCAGGATGCTACTAAGGGCAAGGGTCATACCTGCCTGGGTCACATGATCCAAGAGCTCTTCCATGTCTCTTTTCATGTAGTCCTGGGAGGTACTTCTCAAGTCATTTACTCCAGCATGGACAATGACAGAGTCATATTTGTACTTGTTGTGGAGTGACTTCAGTGCATGCGTTATGTGGCGGATCCTGCCACCCAACAGGTAGCTGACTGTAATTTTCTTCTTGTTCAGCCTGGTGAGTAGGACATCAGTGTGCCTGACTATAGAGTCACCTATGACTAAAGTGTTGGGTACATTGTCTTGCCTTAGGGGCTGTTGTTGGGTGGCACACTGTGTCACTTTGGTTGAGACTGGTGTTTGTTTGCGTTTCGGCTTCAGAGGTCCTTGTTACTTGGGCAGGTTAATGTTAAGGGCCTCTGCATATGTGGGTTTAGTGTTGCTATGTGTGGGATTTGATGGTGTGGGTTTTGAAGGGCTATGAGTTGCTAGAGGTGTAATGCAGGTGTTAGCCTTCTCTTGACTGTCTAGCACAGTCTTGACCGGAGAGAGCTTTGCTTCCAGTTTGGCTATGTAAGTGCATCTCTCGCAGGTTGTAGTGTTGGGTGGTAGGAGGAGAGGATTGTCTGTGTACATGAGGCAGTTGCCGCATTACCCTAGTATGCCCAGATTCACCAGGTGGACAGGAGAAACCACCGGAACTGACCCTTGGACATGCCTGTTTAGGTGCTTTTTTGTAAGGTTTAAGAGCTGTTTTCCCTTACCTTTGCAAGGTACTTTGCAATTGTAGGCTGTTTAGTTGCCTATGATTAATTTCTCCTTATTGACAAGGAGAGCTGAGTGCTTGAATCAGTTTCAAGCTTCCTAGTGCTTTCCAGCAGGTTCTAGAGCAAGTGCTAGTCACAAAGGTTCAGATTTTAGTGCTACTACTGAGAAACCAGCTAGTTTTAAGGGAAAAGTTGAAGAACAGACTTTCTGGCAGCTGGAGTAGTTTAACTGTAGCCTCATAGTACTGCACGATGTGGAACTAGTACGTGGGCTGCCTTTTATTATTGAGGAACTAGTACTTGGCTGCCTTTAATTATTGAGGAACTAGTATATGGCTGCCTTTTACTGTTAAAGAACTAGTACATGGCTGCCTTTTATTGTTAAGGAACTAGTGCGTGGGCTGACTTTTATTGTTAAGGAACTAGTACATGGCTGCCTTTTATTGTTAAGGAACTAGTACGTGGCTGCCTTTTATTGTTAAGGAACTAGTACATGGCTAGTGCGTGGGCTGACTTTTATTATTGAGGAACTAGTACATGGCTTCCTTTTATTATTAGGGAACTAGTACATGGCTAGTGCATGGGCTGCCTTTAATTATTGAGGAACTAGTACATGGCTGCCTTTTACTGTTAAAGAACTAGTACATGGCTGCCTTTTATTGTTAAGGAACTAGTGCGTGGGCTGACTTTTATTATTGAGGAACTAGTACATGGCTTCCTTTTATTATTAGGGAACTAGTACATGGCTAGTGCATGGGCTGCCTTTAATTATTGAGGAACTAGTACATGGCTGCCTTTTACTGTTAAAGAACTAGTACATGGCTGCCTTTTATTGTTAAGGAACTAGTGCGTGGGCTGACTTTTATTATTGAGGAACTAGTACATGGCTTCCTTTTATTATTAGGGAACTAGTACATGGCTAGTGCATGGGCTGCCTTTAATTATTGAGGAACTAGTACATGGCTGCCTTTTACTGTTAAAGAACTAGTACATGGCTGCCTTTTATTGTTAAGGAACTAGTGCGTGGGCTGACTTTTATTGTTAAGGAACTAGTACATGGCTGCCTTTTATTGTTAAGGAACTAGTACGTGGCTGCCTTTTATTGTTAAGGAACTAGTACATGGCTAGTGCGTGGGCTGACTTTTATTATTGAGGAACTAGTACATGGCTGCCTTTTACTGTTAAAGAACTAGTACATGGCTGCCTTTTATTGTTAAGGAACTAGTGCATGGGCTGACTTTTATTGTTAAGGAACTAGTACATGGCTGCATTTTATTATTAAGGAACTAGTACATGGCTGCCTTTTATTGATAAGGAACTAGTACATGGCTGCCTTTTATTGTTAAGGAACTAGTACGTGGCTGCCTTTTATTGTTAAGGAACTAGTACATGGCTAGTGCGTGGGCTGACTTTTATTATTGAGGAACTAGTACATGGCTTCCTTTTATTATTAGGGAACTAGTACATGGCTAGTGCATGGGCTGCCTTTAATTATTGAGGAACTAGTACATGGCTGCCTTTTACTGTTAAAGAACTAGTACATGGCTGCCTTTTATTGTTAAGGAACTAGTGCATGGGCTGACTTTTATTGTTAAGGAACTAGTACATGGCTGCCTTTTATTATTAAGGAACTAGTACATGGCTGCCTTTTATTGATAAGGAACTAGTACATGGCTGCCTTTTATTATTAACGAACTAGTACATGGTTGCCTTTTATTATTAAGGAACTAGTACATGGCTGCCTTTTATTATTAAGGAACTAGTACATGGCTGCCTTTTATTGATAAGGAACTAGTACATGGCTGCCTTTAATTATTGAGGAACTAGTACATGGCTGCCTTTTATTGTTAAGGAACTAGTACATGGCTGCCTTTTATTGTTAAGGAACTAGTACATGGCTGCCTTTTATTGTTAAGGTACTAGTACGTGGCTGCCTTTAATTATTGAGGAACTAGTACATGGCTGCCTTTTATTGTTAAGGAACTAGTACATGGCTGCCTTTAATTATTGAGGAACTAGTACATGGCTGCCTTTTATTGTTAAGGAAATAGTACTCGGCTGCCTTTCATTATTAAGGAACTAGCATGTGGCTGCCTTTGTTAAGGAACTAGTACATGGCTGCCTTTAATTATTGAGGAACTAGTACATGGCTGCCTTTAATTATTGAGGAACTAGTATATGGCTGCCTTTTACTGTTAAAGAACTAGTACATGGCTGCCTTTTATTATTAACGAACTAGTACATGGCTGCCTTTTATTATTAAGGAACTAGTACGTGGCTGCCTTTTATTATTAAGGAACTAGTACATGGCTGCCTTTTATTGATAAGGAACTAGTACATGGCTGCCTTTAATTATTGAGGAACTAGTACATGGCTGCCTTTTATTGTTAAGGAACTAGTACATGGCTGCCTTTTATTGTTAAGGAACTAGTACATGGCTGCCTTTTATTGTTAAGGAACTAGTACGTGGCTGCCTTTAATTATTGAGGAACTAGTACATGGCTGCCTTTTATTGTTAAGGAACTAGTACATGGCTGCCTTTAATTATTGAGGAACTAGTACATGGCTGCCTTTTATTGTTAAGGAAATAGTACTCGGCTGCCTTTCATTATTAAGGAACTAGCATGTGGCTGCCTTTGTTAAGGAACTAGTACATGGCTGCCTTTAATTATTGAGGAACTAGTACATGGCTGCCTTTAATTATTGAGGAACTAGTATATGGCTGCCTTTTACTGTTAAAGAGCTAGTACATGGCTGCCTTTTATTGTTAAGGAACTAGTGCGTGGGCTGACTTTTATTGTTAAGGAACTAGTACATGGCTGCCTTTTATTATTAAGGAACTAGTACATGGCTGCCTTTTATTGTTAAGGAACTAGTACGTGGCTGCCTTTAATTATTGAGGAACTAGTACATGGCTGCCTTTAATTATTGAGGAACTAGTATATGGCTGCCTTTTATTGATAAGGAACTAGTACATGGCTGCCTTTAATTATTGAGGAACTAGTACATGGCTGCCTTTTATTGTTAAGGAACTAGTACATGGCTGCCTTTTATTGTTAAGGAACTAGTACGTGGCTGCCTTTAATTATTGAGGAACTAGTACATGGCTGCCTTTTATTGTTAAGGAACTAGTACATGGCTGCCTTTTATTGTTAAGGAACTAGTACATGGCTGCCTTTTATTGTTAAGGAACTAGTACGTGGCTGCCTTTAATTATTGAGGAACTAGTACATGGCTGCCTTTTATTGTTAAGGAACTAGTACATGGCTGCCTTTTATTGTTAAGGAACTAGTACATGGCTGCCTTTTATTGTTAAGGAACTAGTACATGGCTGCCTTTTATTGTTAAGGAACTAGTACGTGGCTGCCTTTTATTATTAAGGAACTAGTACATGGCTGCCTTTTATTGTTAAGGAACTAGTACGTGGCTGCCTTTAATTATTGAGGAACTAGTACATGGCTGCCTTTTATTGTTAAGGAACTAGTACATGGCTGCCTTTTATTGTTAAGGAACTAGTACATGGCTGCCTTTAATTATTGAGGAACTAGTACATGGCTGCCTTTTATTGTTAAGGAACTAGTACATGGCTGCCTTTTATTGTTAAGGAACTAGTACATGGCTGCCTTTTATTGTTAAGGAACTAGTACGTGGCTGCCTTTAACTATTGAGGAACTAGTACATGGCTGCCTTTTATTGTTAAGGAACTAGTACATGGCTGCCTTTAATTATTGAGGAACTAGTACATGGCTGCCTTTTATTGTTAAGGAAATAGTACTCGGCTGCCTTTCATTATTAAGGAACTAGCATGTGGCTGCCTTTGTTAAGGAACTAGTACATGGCTGCCTTTAATTATTGAGGAACTAGTACATGGCTGCCTTTAATTATTGAGGAACTAGTACATGGCTGCCTTTAATTATTGAGGAACTAGTACATGGCTGCCTTTATTTATTGAAGAACTAGTACATGGCTGCCTTTTATTGTTAAGGAACTAGTATGTGGCTGCCTTTTATTGTTAAGGAACTAGTATGTGGCTGCCTTTTATTATAAAGGAACTGGTATGTGTCTGCCTTTTATTATTGAGGAACTAGTACGTGGCTGCCTTTTATTGTTAAGGAACTAGTACATGGCTGCCTTTTATTATTAAGGAACTAGTACATGGCTGCCTTTAATTATTAAGGAACTAGTACATGGCTGCCTTTAATTATTGAGGAACTAGTACATGGCTGCCTTTTATTGTTAAGGAACTAGTACGTGGCTGCCTTTAATTATTGAGGAACTAGTACATGGCTGCCTTTTATTGTTAAGGAACTAGTATGCGGCTACTTTTTATTATTAAGGAACTAGTATGTGGCTGCCTTTGTTAAGAAACTAGTACGTGGCTGCCTTTTATTATTAAGCATCCTTTTTTGCCTCACAATATTTTAATAAAGACTGCCTTTTATGATTCAAATAATAGCAACTGTTGGATAATTAATAAACCCAATATGCCTGGAATTTACTAACTTGTACATCCCTGTGAGCTTGCTTGCTTGACATTTTAATGGCCAACTTTACATTTTCCTAAATTATTCATCTTGGTCATCCTTGTTGGTCTAAAGCATGTGGATTAGTTGGTTAATTTAACATTTGACAAGTATCAGTAAAGCAAGCAAATGGACCAAGAATTTAAACAAATAAGAGGTACATGACTTGCATAAAAGGAATATTACTTTCTGTACAACCATTCAGGCAGGCTCCAGGATCTGTATCTGTAATGTTAGTATATAATCTAATTGCTCTGAATCAACCACCCTTGCAACATGACTGCTTTGGAGCCCTTTCTGTATCCTTTTTCTCAAATGCTGCTATCCAAAGTCAGACACTAATTTCCAACTGTAATCAGGCTGCACTTTTTGAAGTCATTTTAATTGTAATTATCTGGTTTAAAAACAAAATAAAATCAAGCTTCCACTAGCGATGAGATGAAAAACAGACAGCCCAATCTGTATTCTTTAACATTTTTGTTCTATTTATTCCAAAAAGAACTCCATTAGAAAAGCACCCTTGGGCAAAAATCAGATTTAAATACCAAATCACACAAATAATTAACCAATGAAAAAACATACTTAATTATGCCTATACTGAACATGAAACTGTAGTAAATAATATGTACACAACAAAAACTGAGTAGTAAAACCATAATAGTGTAATAATAATGACTACAATAGAAATCTTGTCATACAAGTTTAAAATCTTTTAGCTAATAAAAAACACTTAATATTAATAGTGTCATTTAAACCAGGCAAGCAGTCAGCCTTTAGCCTAATCTGCCAAATGGCTTCTCTACATTCCAAATGGTTTGTTTTGCTTTACTTGGCTTAAATCTCTACTCCATTAAATGATGCAGTCCAGTTTCTTGCTGCCGGGCAGAAACAAATTTAGTGCCAAATTTGGGTCTATATCAGAACATCGAAGTATTAAAACTTCAAATGTTCTGATATCAAACACTATTCAGAGAACGCTAAGAATAGCGAAGCTGCAGAACAGCAAATTCTTTCCTCTGGAAAGAATTCAGTTGGCTGTTTCTGTGGCTTCGCTATTCTTAGCACTGTGGTGAAAAGTTACCGGTTGGGTTCAGGTAAGTGTGCGATTCTTTGTTCGTTAGGTCTAGGGGTGGGTTAAGTGAATTAGGGTTAGGGCACGGGTTGGGCATGTGTGCGATAGCAACAGACTTTAGGGTTAGGGGCGGTTTAAGTGAGTTAGGGTTAGGGCGTGGGTTAGGTGAGCATGCGATAGTGACGGACCGTAGGGTTTGGGTTAAGGTAAGTGGGTAGATAGTAGTGTATGTTTAGTTTAGTGCAGCGTTAGATGTAGGAATGTAAGTGTATGTGTGTGGTTGCTGTTTGTTTTATGTGCTTGTTTTGTGTGTATGTGTTTCGGACCAGTGAATTTTTTCCATGGGAAAAAATTCGCTGTTCTGAATGTTCGATATTTTCATGTTTAGATGTTTTGGGGCTGATGACATAGCATTTGCTATTTTCATCTTTCGATAACGTGATATAAATGGCCAAATTTCCATAGTCATTTTTCATTTCTAAAACTTCAGAGTCATGTTATTTAGGTGCCAATTCCTTCAACTTAAGCATGACGTCCTTAAATGACCCAGTGCTTATGCATGCACCACTACCTTAAACATAAGGTATGCATTTTCTTACTTCCACTTCTAGCATCATCTTGCTCAGTTCTGCTACATTTAACTCTCTTCTGGGGCTTATAGAGAACAGACCATAACAGTTAAAGAAAATGCCATACAAAATGCATTGCCACTAGTTTACTACTTATGTTATTGGACTCTTTTTCAATCATTTACTTTACCTGTCTCTAATTTTACAACTAATTTTATAATTATTATAATTCATTTTCTCTGCAGCCTTAGGTAAACAATTGCACAATTGATATTTGAGAGGAATTTAATTTATTTATGATCCTAGAATATCTCATGACTTAGTCCCTCAGCTACCCCCATTAAATAAAACATGGCTAATTTATTTTAAAAAAGTCAGAAAGGGGGACTGCTAACATTCACAGTCAGGACTTGGCAATGTTTAAAGAAGTGATCGGCATTTTATGAGACTTCCACTCTTATTGCAAAAGTGAAGGGAAATCCCTCACTGATTACATCCTTTGTTAAGTTCCAGGAGCTAATTTGGTCTGAAGTGACAGTGTTACTGAATGTACAAATGTTCATTATCCGAAAACCTATTACAATTCATATAAAGATCGTAAGATTTCCCTTGGCCTCCACACAACAGTAATATCTGCAACTAATCCCTGCTGGAGTCACTTTTTCTGCTCTGATGCAGTACCTCCTTCTCTCCATTATTGTCTCTTTTGCACAAGTATTTCAGCTTCTTTAGTGCTTTCCCTCAGTGCTGTGCTACCTACTCCCTCCTTATGCAACAGTCCCTTCGATGTTTTGTCTATTCTCTCTCTCCTGTTTTGTGTTCACTTGGATCAGTCCTTTATTAAGTGCAGCTAGGCAGATGAGCAGAACACACTCATCTGCCTAACTGCACTGAATAACTGACTGATCCAGAATGAATGGTCTCCAGGCTTCTTTCCATCTTTGACCAAACCCAACCTGATGGAAAGTTCTCTAGCAAGTAATTTTGCTCCCTAGAGGCTGGTCAAGAAGAATACATTTGCTTCACCATCGAAGTTAACATGGCACCTGTAACTTGAACTGATCAAAAGAAATGGGTTCTGCAGTGATGCTTCTAATTCTAGATGTGACTGGCTCCCATGACCCTTACAGGTAACCATAGAATTTCTAGCTTTACTTTTTGATTGTTACCTCCTCTGCCCATAAACGAGGACCATGACCCTTACAGGTAACCATAGAATTTCTAGCTTTACTTTTTGATTGTTACCTCCTCTGCCCATAAGCGAGGACCATGACCCTTACAGGTTACCATAGAATTTCTAGCTTTACTTTTTGATTGTTACCTCCTCTGCCCATAAGCGAGGACCATGACCCTTACAGGTTACCATAGAATTTCTAGCTTTACTTTTTGATTGTTACCTCCTCTGCCCATAAGCGAGGACCATGACCCTTACAGGTTACCATAGAATTTCTAGCTTTACTTTTTGATTGTTACCTCCTCTGCCCATAAGCGAGGACCATGACCCTTACAGGTAACCATAGAATTTCTAGCTTTACTTTTTGATTGTTACCTCCTCTGCCCATAAGCGAGGACCATGACCCTTACAGGTAACCGTAGAATTTCTAGCTTTACTTTTTGATTGTTACCTCCTCTGCCCATAAGCGAGGACCATGACCCTTACAGGTAACCATAGAATTTCTAGCTTTACTTTTTGATTGTTACCTCCTCTGCCCATAAGCGAGGACCATGACCCTTACAGGTAACCGTAGAATTTATAGCTTTACTTTTTGATTGTTACCTCCTCTGCCCATAAGCGAGGACCATGACCCTTACAGGTAACCATAGAATTTCTAGCTTTACGTTTTGATTGTTACCTCCTCTGCCCATAAACGAGGACCATGACCCTTACAGGTTACCATAGAATTTCTAGCTTTACTTTTTGATTGTTACCTCCTCTGCCCATAAGCGAGGACCATGACCCTTACAGGTAACCATAGAATTTCTAGCTTTACTTTTTGATTGTTACCTCCTCTACCCATAAGCGAGGACCATGACCCTTACAAGTTACCATAGAATTTATAGCTTTACTTTTTGATTGTTACCTCCTCTGCCCATAAGCGAGGACCATGACCCTTACAGGTTACCATAGAATTTATAGCTTTACTTTTTGATTGTTACCTCCTCTGCCCATAAGCGAAGACCATGACCCTTACAGGTTACCATAGAATTTATAGCTTTACTTTTTGATCGTTACCTCCTCTGCCCATAAACGAGGACCATGACCCTTACAGGTTACCATAGAATTTATAGCTTTACTTTTTGATCGTTACCTCCTCTGCCCATAAGCGAGGACCATGACCCTTACAGGTAACCATAGAATTTCTAGCTTTACTTTTTGATTGTTACCTCCTCTGCCCATAAGCGAGGACCATGACCCTTACAGGTTACCATAGAATTTATAGCTTTACTTTTTGATCGTTACCTCCTCTGCCCATAAACGAGGACCATGACCCTTACAGGTTACCATAGAATTTATAGCTTTACTTTTTGATTGTTACCTCCTCTGCCCACAAGCGAGCAGGTTGCCAGCACATTAGTTATTAAGACCCTTATGAGATCATGGTGTTTTGGCTGATTATTAATCCTGCAATACTTCATAATGGTGTTCCAGAAGGTTCTGTTTTAGCCTCTTTATGGCTCTCACTGTTCAGTACTGATATAACTCTACTCTTCACACATTAGAATATCAGAATATCTGCAGATAATATTCTGATGCTCGAATCTAATAAAACTCAAACCATGCAAACTAACCTACAAGTTAAATTCACAGTTCTTTGTAAATGGCTTCAAGTAAACATGCTTCTCGTCAACTCTACTAAAACTAAAGTAATGTTATTCATTAAAGAAGCCATAATCCCACCCAACCCCTCAGCTTCATGACCTAAAAGGTTATCTAATGTTATGGAACAGAAATACCTAGGACAACTCTGGACTATCTCTACCTCACAACCCATACATACAGCATCACCTCTAAAGTATATCAACTAAAATTGTGCCATGGCTAGAAATATCATATTTCCCAAACTCGATTATGCCTTAATACCACTAAGCATGCACTCAGCCTACAGTTGTTAAAAGCTACAAACAATTGAATTAAACATGTATAGGACTGCTCCTCTGTGCCAGGCAAAGTACCCACCATTATGGCTTCTAGGACAAATTCCACTGGTACCCTTTTATCGTAGTATTTTTTTCCATTTGAGTTGCTGCTCATATCTAAAAAGAAAAGTCCCACTCAGAGACCTAAACTACTCACTTAGAAGTAGCAAACAAAATATTCTCATGCTATCCAGCCCAAGATTCAAACCATCTGCCAAATGAAGTAAAACAAAATGATAACCTAGTAACTTTTAAAGTCAGTGAGAAAATGGCATAAAGAGGGCTTTAGATGCTCATACTTCTGGTATGCTGGTGGAATAAATACAATTTCAGGCTTCCTTTACTTTCTCAGTCTCAGGAAAACTTTCAAAATGCACTAAATCTACTAAAAAAACACGCAATGTTGTTATACAGTGAAGACCTCCTCAGACAGTTACCTCTTTAAATTCATTAAACAACCATAAAAATATCACAGCGTAAAACAGCCAACACTACAAAATTACAGAAAGTAACATTTTAATATTAAAATAAAATGAAACTGTCTAATAAAAACTTAATTTAATTATTCAAATAAACACAAAATACAACTGGCAAGCGCTTTCGTTCCTATCATGGAACTTCAGACCAAGTTACAGTAATTAAAATCCTCAAAAAATGCATTTAATAATAAGTCCAAGGCTGGAATTAGAAACTTTTCTCCAGGTTTGTGAGAATGATGTAAGGAATGTATTCCAGGATAAATCAAAAAATAGATTTTATAATTTAACTGCATTAGAAATAAATGCTTTATTTCAGTTAAAGAATAATAAAAGCATATATATGCATATGTATATACACAACAAAAGACGATAAGGGGAATGTAGTTGTGGTAATGGAAACAAAATATTGCAGTAATAACAATGATGTTGAATGACCAAAATGTATACAGGAATGTATTCTGGTCTGAAGTGAAGTCATTTAATATGAATGATGGTTGTGTAGAGGAGTGGTGGTTAGAAGGATTAATTACTACAAATATGGCGGACTATTTTAATGTTTGGGCACCAAAATTGGGTAGATCTTTTACATACTTTGGGCAGAATTAATGTGCAACGTTTAGGCTCATAGTGGCAAGTCAGGGTGATAAAACAGAACCCATGGCTATTTTCACAGATAAGTGTCTGCAGAAGTTGGTATTCCAGAATGTCTCTTTTATTAGGGACTCTCTTCAATTCAAAGATTTGATTACAGTTATAAAAATAACTGATTCCACAGTATTTGTAACAACATATGTTATTTCCTTATATTCTACAATTCCAAATGTGGAAGGGCTTGAAATGGTAAACAGAGAAATGCTTTCTTCGAAACTTTTTACATGGAAAGAAATTAGGCTGTTGATAGAAGTCTTGGATGTTATTTTAAGTTATAACGTCATTTTTGACAATGAAATATACAAGCAAAGGAATGGAGTAGCTATGGGGGCTGCTATGGCCCCCAGCTATGCTAGTATTATGACAGGCTGGGAAAAAGAATTTGCGTTTAATGCTACGTACTTTAATGATGTTATATTTTATAAATGTTTTATTGATGATGTGTTTCATTTGGGGAATGTAAATGAAGAAAGATTATTTGAATTTTTACCTCATTTCATAGGCGGTTACTAGGCTATTGGCCCTGAGGCCCTTATAAGCCTAGCCAGGAGTTTAGCCCATGTTGAGACAAATCAGCACCCAATGCCCCTGTCCAGTAGGGACATTGGTGGAATCCCAGGGGCATATTTTCTGTTTCCCATCCAGTAATACAGGTTGCACTTAAAAAGGGGTAAAGAGGTACTCTGCTTGATGTGTAGAGGGAATCTATTCCATAGATGGGGGAGTCTCTGGGACACAAATCTGTCCCGTCAACAAGTCTTTTTGATGTCACAGACCAGGTTGGGGCCATGCATGTGGGGTTACTCGAGTGGAGCTTGACTTGCAGATAAGCTGCAGTCCCATCAAGGTGGGTTCTGTGATCGCCTTGTATGCCAGACAGAGGTCACCTCTAAGGAGTCTGCATGACACTCCACACTCCATGTTCCTAAGCACCCAGGAGAATAATAGGATCCAACCTAACACTCTCATACTGGGTGACCAACTACCCCTCCATTAACTGGGAAAACTACTCGTATACCAAGGCACTTGCCCAAAGTTTCCTGGAATTCATTAATTCCAGTGCCCTGGACCCTCATTTTTACCCCCACTAGATGTAGCAACATCCTTGACCTGGTCATTACTAACATGGGCAACCATTGCCCTACACCAATAGTCAATTCCTCCCTGGTTAGATCTGACCACAAGCTAATCAACTTGGAAATCCACATCTCTTCCACCTCCACCACAAATGTAACCACCATGAAATTCTCCTCCAAAACTAAATTTGGGCTCCTAAAAACAGATGTGGATAACATCATGGCACCCATGCAAATGGAGAATAATTTCATGACCACCAAATCATACACTAATACACTGTATGAAAACGTACACAAATGCATGGATCTCACCATACCCAACAGAACCAAGATGCTCTCCTCCAAAAAAAGAAGCCAATCTGGTGGTCCTCTACCATAAACAAATTGATGTGGAATAAGGTCAAGTCCCAAGACTGGAAAAACTCCCTTATCAGCCTCAACAAAAAGTTGAGATCCCTCATCAAATCCTCTAAAGCTAGCTATGAAAACAGAATTGCAGCAGATAGTAAAGACAACCACAAGGCCTTCTATAGTTATGTAAAGAAACTCCATAGTAATACCCAGATTTCCTCTGAGCTACTGCACAATGGTAGCTCCTATACCAAACCAACAGATATTACCAATATACTGACTGACAGATTCAGTGCCAACTTTACCCCCCCCCCCAAAGGAATAATCACAAGACCAGTAGATTGCCAGACACCCAGTATTACTGCTGCACAGGTTAAAACAGCACTGTCCAAGGCCAAGAATACATCTTCTGTGGGACCTGACACTGTCCCTTGGCTGTGTTCTACATGAACTACAGAGTGAACTGGCACCTCACCTGTGTGCCCTGTTCAATCACAGCCTCACCTCAGGCTTTGTCCCTACCAAATGGCACACTGCTACGGTTATCCCTCTCCACAAAGGAGGAGATACTACAGAACCTGGGAACTATCGCCCCATTAGCCTGACAAGTCTAATATGCAAGGCTATGGAATGCATCATCTTGGACCTAATAAACAAGGATATAGGGAATCTCCAAACTCTGGATCCCACACAGTTTGGTTTTGTGAAGGGTAGAGCATGCCTGCTCAACTTGGTCGACTTCTTTGAGTCAGTCACCAGAGCTGTGGATTAAGGCAAAGTGGTTCATACAGCCTACCTTGATCTGGCCAAGGCCTTTGATACCATTCCCCACTCAGGAATCATAGAAAAACTCACTAAGCTAGGCATCAACCCCTATATCACTTGGTGGGTTGCACACTGGCTCACAGAACCTACAGTGGGAAAGTAGCTGACTCCAAGTCAGACTGCTAACCAGTTACGAGTGGAGTCCCACAGGATTTGGTCATGGGTCCTTCCTGTTTGGTATCTACTTCTCAGAAGTCCAGGCCTACATGAAGGGACTCTGGCTGATAAAGTTTGCAGATGATTGCAAGTTGGGAGCTATTATTAACTCCCCAAGTGATGTTGACATCCTACAGAAAGGCCTCACTGAGACCAACGACTGGGGTCTGAATCATGGCCTTAAGCTCAATGCCAAACAATGTGTCGTCATCCCCCTTGGGAAAAACCCAGTTCCCTTGAATTACCACATCAATGGTGGTCCGTTGAACACAGAAGGTCTTATAAGAGATCTGGAAACACAGGTTGACAGCAACCTCTCTTCTGACCACCACATCACCACTGTGGTCAGAAAGTCCTTCTACATGGCACATCTCATTACTAAGGGTTTTGCATCCAGGAAGAAAGAGGTCATTGTCTCCCTCTACTCTTCCCTCATTAGGTCAGTCATCGAGTACAATGTCTCATTTGGCATGTACCTCACTAGACATCTGCAACAACTGGAGGCACTACAAAAGTAACTCACAAAGAGGATCATAGGTCTTAAACTCTTGTCCTTTATGGACAGACCCAAAAAACCCCAACTATTCTCAATCTCATATCGCCTACCTAGAAGCAATTTCTGCTTGACTTACAAAACCATGTCTGTCCCAGCTCTGTTAGAAATGCTACATCTAAAGAAATCCCAATCCCTCCACACCACACACTCCACAGACCTCAACCTCATTACTAGAATGAACAGAACATACTGGAGGGACAGGTTCATAACCCAGAGACTGCCTATGCTATGGGATAGACTTCCCATACATGTCAAGCAGAGCACCTCACTGGCCCTCCAAGAGAAATCTTGATGAGTGGATGGGAAATAGAAAATTCACCCCAGGGATCACTCCAGTGGCTCTACGTAACAGAGGCACTGGGAACTAAGGTCGGGTGGCACGATGCCAAGGTAATCCTATAGGCTAGGCCTGTAAAGGGTCCAGGGCCATTAGCCGAGTACACACTTATGAAACAGAGTAGAGGGATGGGGTTTTTAGCCTGTGTATGGTAGATGTTTGAGACCCTGGTTTCTCCTGGTGAGGAAACCTCTGTGGTTATCTCCAGCTGCTGCATGTGCTTTGTGAAGTAAATGCCAAAAAGGGTGTTGTACCTAATAATGGGCCTTATAAGGGAAGAATAAAGGGGTGTTCTGACCTCCTTGTCCCTGTATGAGATACCCTTCCTTATGAGGTGGGCCATGTAGAAGGCTTTCCATACAGCGGAAGCAACACGGTGGTCAAAAGTCAAGTTGCTAATAGCATGGGTGCCCAAATCCCTCATGACTGAGTGCTTAGGACATTATTAATGTGATAATTTGTGGGGATGTGACTCTCTCCAAAGGGGATGATGATGCATTTTTTGGTATTCAGCTTGAATCCATGTTTCTGGGACCAGTCATTTGTCTGAGTAAGACACTCTTTTAGGATGTCCACATCACTAATGGAATTGAATTGACAGCACCCAGCTTGCAGTCATCTGCATACTTGGTCAGCCATAGCCCACTAGTTTTGGACTGCACCTCAAAAAAGTATATCCCAAATAACAGAGGCCCAAAGGCCAAAGCCTGGGGTACACCACTTGTTACAGGTCTACTGCCTATGGTGGCTTCCCCTATTTTGACTGCATGGGTTCTATCAGTGAGCCAGTTTGCTACCCATTTTGAGCACCAAAATTGGATAGATTTTTTAGTCTGCCCAAAATACATAAAAAAGTATCCAATGTTTAGGCCCATAGTGGAGAGTCAGGATAATAAAACAGAACCCTTGGCTATTTTTGCAGATAAGTTTCTGCAGAAGTTGGTATTCCAGAGTGCCTCTTATTAGGGACTTTTTCAATTCAAAGACTTGATTACAGGTGTAAAAATAACTGATTCCACAATATTGGTAACAGTAGATGTTATTTCCTTATATACCATCATTCCAAATGCAGAAGGGTTTGAAATAGTAAATGGAGAAATGCTTTCTTCAAAACATTTTACATGTAAAGAAATTAGGCTGTTGACATAAGTCTTGGATTTTAAGTTATAACTATCTTATTTTTGACAATGAAATATACAAGGAAAGGAATGGAGTAGCTATGGGGGCTGCTATAGCCCCCAGCTATGCTAATATATTTATGACAGGCTGGGAAAAAGAATGTGTGTTTAATTCTAAGTACTTTAATGATGTTATATTTTATAAACATTTTATTGATGTTTCTTTTATGGAATGGAAGTGAAGAAATATTAGTTGAATTTTTAGTTTATTTAAATAATGTTTTGGATTATTTAATGTTAACATACAATATTGGAAGGGATGAAATTAATTTTCTGGACCTAGTGGTTTACAAATCTGCCAACAATCTAAAAGTTAGAATTATTAGAAAAGAGTTGCAAAGTAACATATATTTACATTATAACAGTAAGCATAAAAGAAGTCTTAAAGGAAATATAGTGAAGGGACAGTTTTTAAGGTCAAGTGAATTAACAAAAGGTGCATATTTTTTGATAAAGAATGTGAACAAATGAAAGCAAGATTTTTAAATAGGGGATACCCGGATGAATTAATAAGAGAGATTACAGAAGAAGTAATAAATCTAAGAGAAAGGAGTATCCCTAGTAATAATAGAATCGGAGCAGAAAGTGGGAAAACAGTTAATAGTTGTGTGTTAGGCATACATTACAGATTTAACTAGATGAAGCTAGTATAAAATTAGTAATGCAAAATAATAGATAGTTTTTGATGAATGTTATGGTTATGTGGGATATTACTGGGGATAGTTCTATATTTGTTTCTGAGAGAGGAAAACATTTAAAAGAATATTTTTACAGGAATAAGTTTATGAATAGAGAGAAAAGATAGGAAAGGGATGTTTAAATGTGACAATTGTAAGTTATGCACATTTGTGTTAGGTGATAAAGTGAACATAGCATCAAGAAATCATAACATTAAATGATATCATAATTTATGTTTTGTGTGGGCTATGCTCAGCCTTTTATATAGGTAGAACTTGTAGAGAATTTTACAAAAGAATGTATTAACATTTAAGAGCAGTTGATAATAAAGATATTTAATGGTTTGGCTAAACAGGTTATGCAAAAATATAGTATGGATAAAGAATGTGAATTTTATGTTTTCTGTGATAGATCAGGTATTAAATTATCAATTTAGGCTAGATGAAGAGGATGAATTAAATTGGAAAGAATATTGTTGGCAGGTACAATTAAATGCTTGTAATTTTCCAGGTATGAATGTAAGGGAAAATTACGAAGTGGTCCTGAAAAGGAAAGGGTTAAATCATTGAATCAATATGAGGTCATGTGATACTAATTATATGCATTTATTGAGATTTTTAATTAATGTAACTTGGTCTGAAGTTCCATGATAGGACTGAAAGCGCTTATCTTTGCATTTATTTGAATAATTAAATTGCTTGAGTTTTATTAGACCGTGTTTTGCTTTATTATAAGTAACCAAGGATGTTGGATATGCTGTTCTTTTTTTTTTTGATATTTTAATATTAAGTTTTTAATACGGTCATAAATTTCTTTACCTGCTACTTCTGGGGGGGGCATTTGTGAGACAGATTCGAATTGCTGTTTAAGCAAGTGCAGCAGTAAGTATGCAAGCATTGTGCTTGTGATACAAAGTCGAGTCTTGTTGAAGATTAACGTGCCCGATAAGTGCAGGACTATAGCAGAGCTTCTAGATTTTTTAGTTACTTGTAAGCTTGGTTTTGAATGGACAAATTAGCTAATTTGTGGTTGCAGTCACTAAATGATGAAAAAGCACTTTTCCAGTGCATTCATTGTCTCATGTATAGCACACTTCCACAAAATTTAGTAGACTCAGACACAAAGTGTGTTAGGTGTGTCAAGCTGACCGACTTAACTATGGAATTGAGGGTTTAAGGAAATATTAGTTGATTGTGAATTTTTTTTTTATAACATCTCTTTATTGGATTCATACATTTTACATTACATACACTCATTTTCAAAAAAAAAAATACATAACTAAAATCTAGTACATGCTATAGAACTAAATAACATCTGTTATACCATGACCCCCTCAAAACATGCACGCTGATTGGCCAGCGTGCACATTGTAAATCGAGTTATACTAATGGAAAAAGGTCCGGTCGCCCGGACTTTTTTCCATTAGTATAACTCTACTTTTAAAACACTGTCTTGCTATGTTAAATGGGTTTAACATAGCGAGACAGCTTTAAAATAAGCAACGGAGATCTCCGTTGCTTATTTTAAAGCTGTCTCGCTATGCTAAACCCATTTAACATAGCGAGACAGGTTTTAAAAAAAAAAAGCAACGGAGAAAGCAATATCTCTGTTGCTTTTTTTACTGTTTCGCTATGTTAAATGGGTTTAACATAGCGAGACAGTTTTAAAATAAGCAACGGACACCTCCATTGCTTATTTTAAAGCTGTCTCACTATGTTAAACCCATTTAACATAGCAAAACAGTAAAAAAAAAAGCAACGGAGATCTTGCTTTCTCCGTTGCTTTCCAACTCTGATGTACTGCGCAGGCGCGCAGTACATCAGAACTGCGGCAGATGCCAGACATCTGCGGAAGGGCAGTAAACAGGCATTATACTATGCCATTATTTAAGAAAAGTAATAGTTTCTTTTCTTAAATAATGTCATGGTATAATAGCAATGACCCACTTCTGGGTGTGGGTAATGCTGTATTTACCCACGGTTGGCTTTGTTTGGTCCCTCGGGCGTCGCCCTCGGGACCAAACCACGCCAACCATGGGTAAATCCAGCATTACCCACACCCAGGCTTGGGTTATTGCTATAATCTTTACCATAATAGAATTATCCTATCTACATCATATGCAACATTACAGTAAAATATGGTCAAATAATTTCCAGAAATCCTTAAGTTCAGGCTGTTGATTCATTGAATACAAAAAATACTTGTGTGCATATAATTGCTTTCTGGCTAACTGTTTATACCCTTCCCAGGAAAAGCCATCCTATTTTTCCAATTCAGTGTGATATAGTACTTCATTAACATAAAAAGAGTTACAAGAATATGTATTTGACCCTTATTCATCCCTGGGGGGGTGTGTGTAGGAGAGTAAATTTCCATGATAAAGTTGTTTTTTCATATCCCATTTTTTCTAGCTGAACCCTTAAAGCACACCAAAGCTTGTATGAGCATTTGCAGCTCCAAAATATATGTATAAGGTCTGCCACCTGTGTAGGGCAGTATTCACAATTTGCTGGTGTGTTGTGGTATATTTTGTTTAAGATTGAGGGTGTAAGATGGGCATTATTTAACAGCATAAGTTGTGTATATTTTAGGTTTTTGAGGGGGATATATTGATATATTTATATATGTATATTGATATATGTATATATGGATATATTGATATACTGATATGTTGATATATTGATATATTGATATGTTTATATACTGATATATTAATATATTTATATACTGATATATTGATATATTTACATATTGATATATTTACATATTGATATATTTATATATTGATATATTTATTTTCCTACTGCTTGGGCTATTATATTGGTTGTGATCAATGGCTCTTGTTTCATCCAGTAGTTACAATGTATACATTCTTTGTTGCATTTCATAGTTATAATAAGCTTATAGATGCTTGAAATCATTTTTTTTACGGCAAAACAAGTCCCAGAGGGTTTTACAGGTGGAAATATCAGTAGAGGAAAGAGTATGATCATCCAAGAACTTATAACAGAGTTCTTTCGTCTTAATATGGTTGTGTATTTTGCCTGGAGATTTAGTTTATTTCTCATGGTAATTACAGAGTCTTGTTTGTATGGGAGAAAGTCCGCAATAGATTTATCCCTCAATAGAGGCTACTGGTCCAGGTTAATCATATTATTATTCAACCTACGGTTCGGGTTAAGATGTACAGGTTGCAGGATCATGAAGGCAGAAGCTAAATTCAATGATTAAATAGTTTTTGTATGATTATAATGTTTTCTTTTAGGTCCTTGTGTATCTTGTACTTCTTCCTATTATCTTAAATCAGGAAGGGAAGAGCTTTCGGGTTAAAATGTAGTGCCCTAATATAGTTGTGATATAATTTCACCCATGTTGGCTACCACTATGAGGAATCTTTGGAGTATATCGCAATATTAATTATCCTGCCACAATTAATTAATTCATAGTATAATTTCAGATCAGGTAGGCCCAGTCCTCCTTTCTCTTTTGGGTATGCTAATTTTTGGTAACCAATTCTTACAGACTTGGGGTTCCACAGGAATTTAGAAAGTTCGTTTTGTACATTTTTAAAGAATTTGTTTTGTATCAGAATGTTGGTTGCATTAAATACATATAGCAATCTGGGGAGTACATTCATTTTTATAATGGCTATTCTGGCTAGGAATGAGAGTTTAAGTTGTAACCACCTGTCTAGGTCTTTTTGTATAGTTGCCCAAAGCTTAGTAATATTCTCCTGGTAATATTTATTCAGGTCTTGATAAAACGAGACTCCTAGGTAATGCAGGTGTTCTTTAATCTTAATATTTTGTGGTCTAACTTGTAAAGGGTATTGCGAGAAGGTATTTATAGGGAAGATTAAAGATTTTTCCAGATTCATTTTGTAGTTGGAAAACTTGGAGAAGGTATCTATTGATGTTATGATTTTCCCAATATCTGAACTAGGAAGGGAATAATAAATGTTTAAGTCATCCGCGTAGGCAGAAAATGGGATATTAGTATTAAATAATACTGGGATGCGGTGGAAGGTTTTCTGATTTATTAAGAGAAATAGTGGCTCTATAAACATATTAAACAAGAGAGGGGATAAGGGAAATCCTTGTCTTACCCCATTATTAATTTCTATCCTAGAGGATATGTTTCTATTTATTTGTAACATAGTGTGTGCTCTCGTATGTAGGGTTTTAATGTACTGGATGAATGCGGTAGGAATGTTACATTTTGGGAGAACTGCTGTTAGAAATTCTTTGTTAATCCGGTCAAATGCTTTAGATGCATCTATGGCTAAGGTATATATAGGCATCTGAGTAACCAATGATAAGGCGTCTAGCGTAAGTGCTAGCTAAAATCGTAGCAAAAATTCTCATATAAAGATTAATGATGGAAATGGGTCTGTAATTGTGTGGGTTTTTCATGTCAGAGTTAGGTTTGGGAAGGAGAATAGTTCTAGAGGCATTTAAATGAAGATCCTTAATACCAAATTGAATGATATGATTAAATAGATGATGTAGAATAGTGGAAATTTTGGGGATGAAGTGTTTATAAAATTCATCTGAGAAACCATCCGGACCCGGGGCTTTGTTATTCTTTAGACTGTTAATTGCTAAAATAATTTCCTGTTGTGCAAGATCGGATGATAGTCTCTCTTGTTGCTCTCTATTAATTTTAGGGAAGGTTAAGTGATTTAGAAATAAGTCTAATTCTGGGTCCTGATATGATGGGGCTGTAGGGTTATAAACCTGTGTGTAAAGCATCTCAAACAATTTAATTATATGTAGAAACCAATGGCAAGGAGCGAAGCAGAACAAAATATCCAACAAGAAGTATTCAAGTTGTAAATATCCAGCTATGAAGTGGATTAACCAAAATAAGTCCACATGAAATATGAATTCTGATAGTATATGCACAAGAACTTTATTGTATCAGACAAGCGCTTTCACTAACTAGAGCTTCATCAGGTCTGTTCAATGATACATAAAATAAAACTGCCTAATATATAGGTGCATCAATGAAACAATTAAGTTAACAATTCATTGTAGAACATCTCATTACACATTTAAAAGGGAAATGTAAAACACAGAAAGCTAACATAGTCCTTAATATTTAAAACCAATATGCAAAAAGATGCATCTATTTTCAATACAGCAAAGTGTCTGTTCATAAAATGCATCATTGCCAACAATACCCTAAAAATGTACAAATACAAGAGTAATATTGTATATAAATTATATAATACACAATAATAAAGAATATATGTATGAAAATATGTATATATATAGAAGTATATGTATATATGTAAAAACAAGTATAAATGTTAATGTAATGTTTCAAATGTAAAAATATAGATATTAATGTAATGTTTCAAATGTAAAAATAATATAAAATAATATAAAGAATTAGAAATAGGTATCTGTAAAATATAACATATCACAAACCACTACATAAACCAAGGATCATAAAAAAGATAGATGTTATGTATACATATAACTTATGTATAGGTGCACTTTCACTTAATGTAGAGAGAACATACTCCGTAGTATTAAAACCAATATTTAAAAAGATATATATGTTCACAATGTAACAAGATATCTGTTCATGAAATACATCATTGCCAACAAGACCATGGAAATGTATGAATACAAAAATGAAGAACAAAATTGATGTGGCATATAAATAGAATAATACTCATGTATAACAAATATATATATATATATGAAAAAGATGTATATATATATCATAAAGTTATATATGTATGTATAAAAATGCATATATGTGTGTGAAAAACATGTATAAATACTTGTATGACGTGTCAGATGAAAAGATAAAAATAAAAATGAAAAAATGAAACTGATCTACGTGAGACATAGTATATCACAAAACACAACATAGAACAAGGATCATATACAAAGATAGATATCATGTATATGTATAACTTATACATGGATACACTTTCTTGTGTATTATAGTAATTTTTATCTTGAAATGTAATCTGTGCGATGGTGGGTGTAGGTTTATTTTGGTTAATTATCCTTGCCAGAAATTTAGAAGGGAAGTGGGCCCATTCCGAGTAGCTGGCTATGTTTTTAATTTCGTGGAAAGATAGTTTCTCAGCTTTCATTGCAAGAAGCTTCTCCTGTAAATGGGTTATTTTGCTTTGCACTTCCAGAGAATATTTATGTTGCAGTTCTAGCTCAAGTTTGGTTATTTCTTTCGCAACGCTCTTTTCTTTGTTGAGAGTAATTTTCTATAATAAGAAGATTTATTAATGAGTACGGCCCTGATCATTGCTTTTGTGGAGGGCCACTTAATATCTACTGGCAAGTCATCCTCGGACATACGTTGGATACATTGATCAAGAAGTGTCTCTATTTCTTGAAGGATATCCCTTTTCTTTAGTAGATTAGGGTTTAGGTGCCACCATAAACGTCTGTTGTTAGAGAGGCTTTTTAATGTCCATTCGATGGACAGGGTAATTCTGGAGTGATCTGGTACCTAGGCTCCGTACAGAAAGACAGGTTGGAATCAAGGAAGATATTAAGAAGAAAGCAAACTCTGCAACTCCCTCCCATCCTCAATTACCTCTGTAAATGCTTGCACCCACTTTAAATCCTTACTAAAATCACACTTCAAAACTTTCCAGATATGCCCTTGCAACCCCCCCTCTAATACCACTCACTCCCCCCACCCACTACCTCTCTCAGCCCCTATCAACAACCTACTCTTAGCAAGCTTGGCTACTCATGTTCCCAGCTCCCTACCACATAATACTAACTTCTTGTAGCAACAACTGCTAATGGCTGTTATGTAACTCAAAAACAGTTTGTATCAGTTCACTGATGAATCTCAACTATATTTTAACCATGTTTAGTATATGTCACCATATTTTAAAATTGTACTATGCTCTACAGCTGTTTTACATCTGTTTTCTTCTTGTCTTGCGTCCTTAACTGGACTAATGTCTATATTTAAATGCTATGTCTTTTTAACTGTATAATGCAAATAATAATGTGGAGCTTTTCTCCCCGGGCCTCTGCTGAAAACGGACCTGTGTCCAGTCGGACTCTCCCGGTCAACAAATGTAAATAAATAAATAAATAATCTAGCCTGGACCAGCATTTGTAGCATTGAGAGAAAAAAGTAAACCTATTGTTGGATGTCTGGTGTGTTTGGTGGGTATATGGGTCAAATAGGTTGAAATCAGTTTTAATTTCCAAAACTGCTTGTGTTGCCTAGATATTGTATTTGGATTTAATATTAGTTCTGTCTGCCTCTGGGTCTTGAATGGAGTTCCAGTCTCCCCCTACAATGTAATAATGGTTGGGAAACAATGCCAGAATTTTATAAATGGCCTTAAGGAAATTTTGTTGATAAGTGCAAGGAGCATAAATATTAATTATAAGAAATGGTTGTCTAGGTGATCTATTCTGGTTACAAAATAGCCCCACCTGCCTTCTCGATCTGCGTCCTGCTGAATAATGTTATGCTGGAAGGAATTTTTGATGATAATTGTAACCCCTGCTTTATTAGTTTTATTTCCTGAGGCTATAATAGATTTGATCCACTTTTTCCTCTGGAGAGGCCTCCACTGGTCATTTAATAAATGTGTTTCCTGCACCATGATAAAGTCTAATTTGGCTTTATAAACTAGGTGTATAAAGAGTTTCCTTTTTTTATCTGCTTACAGCCCTTTAATATTCCATGAAGCTAATCTCCACATTAATTCTGTTTAATATATTGTTGTTAAATGTGTTTTCTGTGCGTCTGGATATGCATATTTTGTAGAATAGGATGTTTTGTGATAAGTATTTTCTCAGGGTATAGAGGAGATGCTCTTCCTGTCTTATACCCGTACCTACCCACTAAACCACCTAACCCGGAAGAGCATGGGATACAACTATCTGCATCAAGAAACTAAGATAACTTGTATGAAAAAAAACACATCTGTATTTCTATTAAGTTAATAACGAACCATGCACTGTATCCCATCTCTGCTAACCTACCCCTACAGAGCATAGAAAGCTGAACTATCCTAACAAACCTACCCTAGTACACCTACATCAGCAATTATTTACATGTTATGAGATCTACGTGTAATTTTATGACCTGTCATACCTTCCTATTGGTCATACAAATACTGTGCAGGTCGCCCTATATACAAACAGAGGTGACGTTTTTAGTCAGAAGGGACCTGTCAACTCTTATGATTTCTTTCTTGAACATTGAATATTACCAGCATCAACACCTTGTCTAACCTTGAATTATCTGAGCATATTGAAAACAGATACCCATTAATGTTTCTTTAACTGAGTATTAATTGTTGCAAGGGAACCTTTGCTTTTTCATTCATACCTCCTTTGGAAAAAAAACATAGGGTAATGCTCTCTTTTACAATAAATCCTATAAACTGAAGCATGTGGTTAGCAGAATCTTCCTCAAACTCCAGTAAAAATCAGAGCCTAATTTCCGCACGATGTTTTCTTTCTTAATGTTTGCCCCTACCCTTAGGTATCAGTTACATGTCGTATTAACACTTAGCTCGTCTATGCCTGCGCTGATCCTACCATCTGCAGACAAGTCGCCCTAAGCTGTGCACTTGTTCGATATCTAACTTCCTTTTGACAGGTGGGAAGAGTACCCTTGATTGTGAATTTTTAATAAGTGATAAACTAGGTTTAAAGTTCAAAGCTCTCTATGACCAACATAAGGCTAATACACAGGTTCTTATGATTTCTGAGGGTTCTCAGATGGATATTAATTCCTTTATAGAGAAGAATAATTCTTGTTATAACACAGATACATTGAGGAATCATGCATCTTAAAATGTTTACTGCAGATTGAATTAGATTTTCAGGAAAATTCGGATGACATTAATATAAAGAAGAAAAAGAGGAGACAACAGTGATGGTGATGACACCAGACAGTCTGAGTCAGCCTGAAATAAATATAATAAGAGAAGAACCGTCGGAGGGAACTTTAGAACTGATACGGCTAATACAGGAGAAAAGCTGAACCATCCTGCTGGTGTGTTAGTTACAGACGACCTGATGATTAGGAAAACTACTAGACCACTTGTTAGTAATGACAGAGAGAATGTGACAGTTTCTAGTTTAGGGAGATGTGAACTTCAAGGTATTTATGCAGGTCTTGTCAAACTGACAGAGAAAAGATCTGCAAATACCTCAGTAAATATACACGCCGGTGTAAATGATCTGCCATTGAACCCTCCATTTCATGCATATAGGATGGTCTAGCGTATTTCAGAGGTTTGTATAAAAGCAAATTCAATGTCTGCTTTTCAGAAATTTTGTCCTCACTAACCTTAACAGATTATTAATTCACAAAAGCAACAGTGTTCAATAAACTGTTACATAACTGGCACATTCCAAAAGACATTGATTTTATTAATCCCTAGAATGATTTTGTGAATAATACAGATGTATTTGGGCAAGGTAGCTATCCTTTGCAACCCTGCTAGAAACCTCAGGTTACTAAAAGTGTATCATGCTATTACTCAAAAGTTTGAGTAATAAAATACATTTACTAAATGTAGTCTGTTCAGTAAACAATTATGATTTGGATATAATCACTGAATCGTGAAATAGTGAAGGAATACAGCTTCCTGGATATCGATCATTTAGCTGCCTGAGAAATAACAGGATAGGAGGTGGAGTGGTTATTTTTGCAGCCCAGTGGCTAAATGTTAGGGTGTTGAAAGTGGGTTATAATTCAGAATTGATTAGTTGCTGTCTTGGGTCTCCCACTACACCTTGTTAGTTTGTTATAAAAGCCCTGAATTATCAAGCACTAATCAATTCCGGTATCTCAATAGCATGGTTCAGTGTACGACTTGTGATAATCTGATAACTGGGGAGTCCACCTCTACAAATAAGGTCATTCACAAGTGGAGTCCCTCAGGGATTGGTCCTGGGACTCCTCCTTTTTGGCATTTACTTTTCTGAAGTCAAGGTCAATTCCAAAAGTTTCTGGTTAAATTTGCAGATGATTGCAGATTAGCAGCAACCATAGAATCTCCCACCCACACAAATGTTCCCCAGGATGGGCTGACAGACAAATAACTGATGTCAGAGCCATAGACTAAAACTAAATGGAAAGAAATATGTGACACTATCCTTTGGGAACTCATTCACCCCTGGTAACAATCATATTGACAACACATCTCAAGGGGTCGACCCAGTAGATAAGTTGGGGAAACACAGATCTAGCCTTTGACCATCATGTTTCTACAGCAGTGAGGAAATTATTCTATGTTGTGCAATTTATAAATAAAGGTATGGCATCTAGGTCCAAGAAGGTCATTGTTCCATTGTATTTGGCATTCATCAGACCTGTCACTAAGTGCAATGCCCCCTTTAGTATGCACCTAATCAGTTATATCCAACAACTAGAATGTCCACAGAGGTTCCTCACTAAAAGATTACAGGGTGTAAGTAACATGTCCTATGCAGACCGCTTCAAGGCCCTATCCCTGTATCCTGTCTCCTACAGGCTGTTGAGTCGATATCTATACCTGTCATACAAGGCATTATCAGACCCCACACTGGTTGACCTCCTGCATATCTGCTAGTCACACAGCACCAGAATTACCCATTCTAAAGACAAACTTTGCAAGTGATATCCCAGGGACTACCTCATCTCTGGAATAGGCTCCACTTCTATGTGAAGAGAGTTCCTCCCTATCCTAACTCAAGTGTAGCTTGGACAATTATTTATTTTACGTTTGTTGACCGGGAGTGTACGACAGGATACATGTCCATTTTCAGCGGAGGCCCGGGAAGAAAAGCTCCAAAGATAGTTACACAAGCAAATTAACATAGTACAAACTAAACACACTTTACAGACTCTGTTGTGGAGTATAAGTCATACAATCTCACAAACATATAAAATGGCTTAACAATTAAAACACAAAGGAGTTTAATTAAAAAAAAAATAGTTTTGATACACAAGTAAAACTAAATATTTAGTCAGGCTTGGAGCAACTGGATGGGGAACAGGAAATTCATCCCTGGTTTGGCACCTGTGTCTCTAATGGACACAGGCAGCCTGTAAATGGTTCATCTCCCAAGCCCCTGCTTGTAAATGTTTCATCTCCCATACCCCTGCTAACACTTATCAAGGGTATCAGAACTTGTCAAAGATTTGGGATGTATGTCTGCTCTTAAAAAGGCCCTTACGGTCATTAGCCTAGTACACACCTATGATAATATTTTTGACTAACTTTCCAGGGATCAGTTGGTCTGATGATACAACAGCGACAATATCAGAGGATAGATTTTACAATTTATGTACGTTACAAAATTTGACTCAGATTACAGATTTTCCTACCAGATCATATATCGTATTATATCTCTGACATACAAGTGTTCCAGATAACATTTCTGAGATTAACCAATCATATCTATTAGGCAATTCAAATCACTAAACTTTTGAATTTAGTAGAATAGCTAAAGCTTTTCGTATGAATCAACAAGAGAGTATTTGTAAAAGTCTAAGACATTTGACCTGAATATCATTACTCATGTTCTACGGACTTGAATACGACTGTGAATAAATGGCAGCACTTTGGAAATATTTATCCATTGTTTTGTCTGAATGTAAGATAACAGTTTAATGAGAACTGTGCCAACATGGCAGAATGCTGGTTATACTAAACTTCAGAGAAAAAAAAGAAAAAGACATTTAGGCTGTGGAACAGGTTCAACAGAAATGGTCTCCAGAAGGATAAATGCCTCTCTGAGATTAGCAAAAAGTAAATTTGAAGATAATTTAATTAGTGCCCCTTGTTCACAGAAGTTTTATTCTTATCTTAGAAGTATTGGTAATAAGGTTAAATCTTTCAGTGCAACTTCTGTTTTAGGTGAAGTTATGACCATTGTAATAGTACTGACACACCTGCTGAATGAGCACTTCTTAGCAAAAGATGCTACACTGTTTGCCAAAGTTTCTGATGTTAGAATTTTAATAGATGATTGTATGTGCCCACTTTTTGATCTGACCCCTGTTCAAGCATCTTTGAGCCATTTTAAATAGACTAGTTATATGGGACCTGTTAATATTCCAGGCATTTTCAGGTCATATTGCAGTAAATATATTTCATACTATCACTTGATTTTTTAATAAACTGTTGTATTCTGGCATTGCTCCTGCTAACTGGAAATGTGTGGACATAATTTCAATTCAAAACTGGGGTCCAACAGACAATATAAGTAATTATACACCTATCAGACTTAACTTCACTGGTGGAGAAGAATTTTCAGAGGTGTCGACTTTTTTTTCTTAAGACTTTCAAGGATATTTAATGGACCTCACTCAACATAGTTTCACAAAAAATATTCTACATTCACTAATTTAATTACATTTTATGACCCACTGACAATTCCATTAGGTATGGGCATATCTGTAGTGGTGGTCTACTTCTATTTGGTTTTGTCTAAGGCTTTGGACATTGTCCCTCATTCTGCTGAAACTGACACCATGGTCAAATACAACGTTAATCCCTGCATTGTTTGTTGGGTGGCTAACTGGCTTTGTGGTAAATTGCAGAGAACAAAGATAGGAAATGCCACTTCTAGCTGTCTTGAAGTGAACAAAGGGGTTCCCTACGGCCCAGTTCTAGGTCCAGTATTGTTCAGGCTGGTATTTTCATTTATTCCAAAGGCACTGAATATTTGTATGGCCAAGTACATGGATGATATTAAACTAGGTTGTGTTATTACAGAGACAGAGAAAACTGACCACTTCAACAGTCAAGTCTAACCATTCAGTCAGCAAACACTTTTAACTGGACTAAAATTAAATGAGGATAAATGTGCTACTTTGCATTTTGTGAAACCAATCAATGAATATCAAATAAACTTACATTCTGTCAACTTCTGTAACTCTTGGGAACCTAAAGATTTAGGTATTACTATTAATTACTAGTAATTTTAAGTCTATGACTAATGCCTTAAAAGTTAAAGCTAAGGCATTAAAACTTATTGGCTTAATTTTTTAAGAACATTACTACAAGAAATGAATGTCTTTTGAGTTTGATCACAACATTTATTTGACCCAGAAATGTGATCTCTTGGTTTTTAGAAGGCATTCAAAGAACATTTATAAGCCTCATCATTACTTGTAGAGGTAAAGCCTATCCATCTAGACTGGAAAGTCTAGGCCTCTTTTCAGTCAATTTGGAGTGAAGAATAGTCATCTCTGCTAAATGATGAATTGCTGAATACAAACATATTAACCAGAGGTGCATTTTTACTTACAGAACTGAGGACTCAAGGACAGTCTTAAGAACAAACTAGTTAACAGAGTCATTGATTAAACTTTGGAACAGGGTTCCTTTAGATATTCAACGGTCTTTCCTGCAGGTATTCAAAAAAACAACTTTATATCTGGCTGAGTCCCAGAGTATATAAATGCATTGATGAGTTTGGATTCTGAATGGCCTTTGACATTTATGCAGGAATTAAAACATTGAACAAGTGCAACTGATCAATTATTTCTATAAACACATTTTTAAAACCTAGAAATATTCTTTTTAAACACTACCTTGTAAGAGACTCCCCCCATTCAAACATGGAAAAAGCTTAGCCTGCAGCCTAATTTGCCACTGTAATTCTTTAAATGCCAGAGTGAAAATAATAGTTCTAGGGAAAATTGTAATCTATCAAGGAGAGTTTCATACACTTATTGTAGGATGTGATATGGAATTGAAACACTATCTGCTTTTATCAAAGTAAATTAGGACTGTAATTAGGCAAGTCATGCAATAAAATGATATCATCAATGGATAAAGTATCGCTGTTATTACAGTGATCTTTTGATAAGAGTAATTGTCATTATGAAAGCAGACAAGAAGGCATGAATGTAATAATGGAGTGGAAAACGTATTCTGAAAAAAATGCGCTGTACGTTAAGTGATGAGAACTCAAATAATCAACAGGACATTGGAAAACCATATAAACATATAGGTGATTGTATGTCATGTTATCACTGTTATTTTGAAAAAAAAAACGTATTTTTTTCATATACTTCATTTGTGAGTAAAATATTTGGAATACGCAAAGAACATAAGGTTTGTGTATAAAGCTTTATTAAATTTAATTAAAAGGTCACCCTTTATTAGAGACACTTCCTTTTCATGAAAGAATGAAAGGAATAGAAGTGAAGAAGACGGATATAAATCATATGTTGATATACTGCATGAAACACATTTGGAACAAGTGACTAATTTTGTAAGATGAAGAGTTTACAGTGGTGGGTAAAATAGCATTTTTAAATAAATGTATTCAGTATATTTGAATCAATAATATATTGCTTTCAGTCCTTTTTTAACAATTAAAAGGGGAGTAATGGGTGTTACTATCATGCCAAATTATGCCAATCAGGCAATGGCTAATTGGGAAGAAAACATTCATAGCCATTACAAGGTACAGTAGGTTTACTAACAATATGTTAACATGGACTTGACATGAAGAGTCACAGTAGGATTTAAGATTTGTTACTATTACCCATTGTTTGTGGAATTTACTTTGAATTATGAAATATATAATATTGCTTTCCTAGATCTGCAGTTGCAAAAGACAGATGGGAATTACATTTGTTTCCCATATTAGTCACAAAAAATACTACACCACACCTAAATAGCATGTATCCCACATACCTTAAGAAGAAATCGGTTAAGAGTCAAGAAACGAGTGAAACAGCTTACTTCTGAAGAAAGAGAAATGGAATACATTTTTACATAAAAGATGTGAGGTTACCTTAAAAAGTAGTTACACAGGCTGTGGATGTTTTTATTGCAAATAAAATAATTCTGTATAAAAAAAAAGAAAAACAAAATAGAGTAACAAACTACCGTGAAGCAAGTTAGTCACTCAGTTAATAGAGGGAAAATTAAAAATATTAATAATTGGAGGAAACTAGTGGCACATCCTGAAGCTTTTACATTGCTGAGGAGATAAACCCAATTTCATTTATAAAGTGGATAAAATTTAAAACAATGGTAAGACAGCAAGTTTTGTCAGTAGCACAGTAAGGTGAGGTTATAAATATATGTGGTGCAGTTATTGCAGAAAGTCCCTGGTTACTGCAGTTCCACAAGGTGGCATGCAGGACTGCTAAATTCTTCACTTGTAATAATACATGATTCATACTGTGGCTTTTACATCATGCAAAAGTGTTTATGTGGAAAAAAGAAAAACAGGAGAATTCGATTAAGAATGAGAGCAAGATCAGGGTCTTATATAACCAATATTTGTTCGAATTACATAAAAAATTATGTCATTTATGAGGAGGACAGACATGACGTTCTAGAATTTAAAGAATTACAATGTAAATTTAAGCTGCAAGCTAATGTTGCTGCAGGCTTAACTGGGGGCAGTCAATTGCAAGGCAGCATATAAAAAGAAGGAAAGTTCAAGGATTTAAAATGTGTTATTTACCCTAATTAAAAAAATACTTATTTTATTGAACATTTAAATCTAGATTAAATATGCAAACCATAGTGTTATGCATCAAGCACTGTTCTATACAAATAGAATTCCAATTAAATGAGTTACTTACCAAGTCATATTTCCACTTTATCTTAACTTATTATGATCCATCCTCAAACTTTTTCAAATTTTTTTAACTCAAAACATTTTACTGGAATTTGTAACAAATAGTACCAGTATTATATTATAATGAGATGTTCTTTTAAATCTGAGAAAATAAAATAAAAAAAAAAAAACAAGAAACATTATAAATTACAACGTTGTACACAATATAACTCTAACTAGAAAGTCATAACATTCATGAAATTGCGGTATATAATAACACAAGTTATTATAATTAAATTGTTAAAACAAATTGCTGGATTCATTCTCATTACTACTCAACGTCTAAATGTGTTGATAAATATGAATGAGCAAAAACTTTTGTCCAGGGATTCTTAGTGTCTTTGATGATATGCTGGTGACATGTTCTTTGTGCTGATGTGTTTTATGGATGTATCTTGAAGAGATTGCAGAAATTCCTCAAATTGTGGTAGAGTTACATTTTTCCATCTTGTTGTTACATTAAATAACACCTTTCATTATTAATTTAATAATTCCCTACTATATTAAACAGGACTCATTTCTTTGTTAAAGGGAAATATTTTTTTTCATAAGGCTTTAAGAAAGTCTATAATTTTATTCCAACAGATATATATATAGAAGGGCAATCACAGGTTCATAGATAGGTACTAGGGCTATTGGTCCAAGGGCCTATGTAAGCCTAGCCAGAAAGGTACCATAGCTTACGCCACCCAAGAAAGTTATTTTCCTGTGCCACTGTCCAGCAGAGAAACAGAAGTGATCCCCGGGGTGTATTTCCTATTTCCCATCCACTCATCAAGATTTTTCTTGAAGAGTGCTAATGAAGAACTTTGCATGACATAGATGGGTAGCTTGTCCCAGAGTATAGGAAGTCTCTGGGACAGGAATCTATCCCTCCAGGGTGTCCTGTTTATTGTGGTGACAAGGTTTAGGTCCCTGGAGCATGTAGCTTGGAGGGATTGGGATTTCTTTAGGTGTAGCATGTCCAACAGCTCTGGGTTTGACATAGCTTTATATGTTAGGCAGAGATCACCTCGGAGTAGGCGATATGCTACGGAGTAAAGCTGGAGTTTTTTGAGGCGGTCAGTGTAGGGCATTTGTTTGAGGCCAGTATTCCTCTTTGTGAGCCACTTCTGTGGCCTTTCCAGCTGCTGCAGATGTCTTGTGATGTACATTCCAAAAGGGGCGTTGTACTCTATAATGGGTCTAATGAGTGATGAGTAGAGGGGAACAATGACCTCTATTTCCTGGATGAAAACCCTTTTATGATGAGGTGTGCCATGTAGAAGGACTTCCTCACTACTGTGGCGATGTGACTATTAAAAGAAAGACTACTGTCTACCTGGGTCCCAAGTTCTCTTATCACGCATTTAGTGTTAAGTAGATTGCTGCCTATGTGCTAGTTCATGGGTACAGAGTTTTTACCAAAGGGGATGACACTGCACTGTTGGGCATTGAGCTTGAGGCCATGGCTCTGACACCAGGCATCTGACTCAGTGAGGCCCTTCTGTAGGATGTCCACATCATTTGGGGACTTGACTATGGCTCCTAGTTTGCAGTCATCTGCAAACTTCATCAGCCAGAGGCCTTCTGTGTTAGCCTGTACTTCAGAGAAGTAGATACCAAACAGGAGAGGTCCCAGGACAGAACCCTGTGGCACTCCACTTGTCACTGCCTTGAGGTCAGATTTGGATAAAATATATGCACCGACTCTGTGTTTTGTTTACATTTCCAAAATTCTGCATTCTTATGTTTTCAAAAATGTTCAGTATTAGAAAGGCCATATGTAAAAATATACCAGCAGTTAACTCAAGAGGTGCTTTTACCAATGTCAGTAAGAGGAATTTCTTGTCCTTTCAAATACTTACATTAAGATTCAGTGTAATGTCAAAACGTATTTAGAGTCATATATAAGGTTTTCATATAACCTTAAAATCATGCTTCCCATTTCAAATTTATTGTACAAGACGTCATTGAAAGAGTGGATTAGTTTTGGAATTTCATTATGTTGAGAATGCAGGACAGTTGGTGTGCTTTGTGCAAAGACTCTAATGTTTTGTAAATGTGTCAATTATTGCACAATATTATAATGATATGTAGATATCATTGACTATACTGGTTTTATTTTTATGTCATTAAGATAATGATGAAGTATCTATTTTCCCAGGTGTCAGGTTTTTGTCTTGCAGGTCACATAGTTGTGTAAAATCTTACCATAACAGTGGATGTCCTTCACTGTTGCAGTTTTCATAATGGAAGGGATCTCCTTCCCAACCTAGTGCAACGTCCATCCAGTATACCAAAGCCTTTGGTACTTACAGGTGCCATACATCACACATACTCTCCAAGTGCAAGACGTAAGGCATAAATCTGACATATGGAGGTACAAACCCAGAACTGAAAAAGCCCCAGGAGGAATAAAATGTCCCTGGGGCAAAGAACAACATGTGCAGCCCAAAGGACAAAACTGAGAAGAGTCCCTTTCACAGGAAGGCAAGAAGAACAGACTAGAATAGAGATGATAGCAGGGAGAGAGTGGATACTGCAATAATGCAGAGAAGGACCTCTACCATTATGGTAAGATTTTACAAAACTGCACTATGTTCTTCCATGTCACTGTTGCAATACTGATAACAGAAGGAAAATACAAATGCTCAAGAGGAAACCTGGGAGGAGGATGGCACTGAAGATACTTCTAGAAACCCATGCAGGATAGCCTAGGCAAACCCAGCTCTACCCCTGGAAAGAACATCCAACTCATAATAATTAATGACGGTATGGACAGAAGTAGCAGCCTGAAGGATGGAATTGGTATCCGGACCCTTGAAAAAAGCACCAGCTCTGGCAGAGTGAGACTTTACTGTAGAGAAAGGACATTTATGATGAAAAAATGGCAAAAGAAATGGCTTTAGAAATCCAGGAAGAGATGGTCTGCTTAGAAACAGCTAAACCCAAAGAAATGAGCTGAAAGTAAACAAAAAGCTGCTCAGATTTGCAAATAACTTTAGTTTTATCCAAATAATATCTGAGCTGACTCACTGCCAGTCTGTGGAGGAGGAAAAAAGGAAGGCAAATGAATAGACTAAGGGACAACTCCCTGACCACCCTGGGCAGAAAAGGAGGATTACTACAAAAAGACTTCTTCTATTTATGAAAAAAGTTTTATCCAAATAATATCTGAGCTGTCTCACTGCCAGTCTGTGGAGGAAGAAAAAAGGAATGCAAATGAATAGACTGATTAAGGGACAACTGTACCTACCTTGGGCAGAAAAGGAGGAACAACCATGAGAGCCTGAAGGTCATTCACCCTCTTGGTCAAAATGAGAACCAAAGGCAGAACAGTCTTCCAAGTACAAGGTTGTAAGAAAATTAAAGCAGCAGGCTCAAAAGGAGCCCGAGACAATTTTTCAAGAACAGAACTGACATCCCATGAAGGCGGACTAGGTTACCTGGGAGGCTGGATATGAACAACACATTTAAGAAATTGCTTGAACTCAAATCTAGAGGCCAGAGGTAGAGTCAAGTCCGAACCAGGATGCGCGCACGCCGGACAACGTGCACGGCCCCAACCAGTCAACGAATCCAAAAAAATAGGCCAGCACGTGTAGTTCGCTCCACCAGACAACAACTTTATTATAAGACTAGTTCATATAGAAAACAATATATGAACCCTTATTCTAACAGCATACCGGTTTCGGCTATGTTATAGCCTTTATCAATGCTATAATGTGAAAACAAGTCAGAAAACCCAACCCCTAGTGAGTACCAAATTTATAGTACACATTTAAAGAGGTATGTACCATTTCAAAACATTGTGGGACATGAAACAATTTAGGGACAAAAACAATTCTTCCCATACAAATGTATTAGTTTATCATAATGAACAAACAAAATCCATGTATTATCATGAATATCATTCAAATATTTGTGAAAGTAAGGGGTATATACCATGACCAAGCATAATGGGACATGAGACAGTTTGGGGAAAAAAACATTTCTTCCCATATAAATATATTGTTTGTCATAATAAACCTACAAATTCTATGTATTATCATGAATTTCATTCTAAATATTGTAGGAGTATTGATTCAAACAACCTCTCCATGTTGTATATAATATATTCACAAAAATACAAAAAATTATTGTATTATTGTTTTCTATATGAACTAGTCTTATAATAAAGTTGTTGTCTGGTGGAGCGAACTACACGTGCTGGCCCATTTTTTTGGATTCGTTCAGAGGTAGAGTCAAGAACAGACAAGCAGAAATTGCTAACAGGTGAGCTTTAACTGAAGAATATGCCAACTCATCATGAAGCACAGCACTCAAATATGACAGAACTAGAGGAATCTCCAGATATAGTGGATCCTGATGGTGAAAGAGGCACCAGATAGAAAATCACTTCCATTTGGAAAAATAATGATTTACTAGTACTGTGCTTCCTGCCTTCATTTGGGACGTAAAGTATATCCTCAGAAAAGAGGTGCCTAAAATGGATCAAAACCCTATCACCCACAATATCAGTTGAAGAGTGGACAAGTGAGGATGGCTAAGAGACCCCCCTTGTCTTATGTAATAAGCTCCACCTGGTGAAGTAATTTGTGGTGATTGCCCCTGGCCGACTGAGAAAGAAGCGGGAACCAAATGTCTCTAGGGCAAAAGGGATTCACCAACAAGATTTTGGGAGAGTCCTTCCTGATCTTGTGTAAGGGTCTCAGTAGCCAGGGAAGGAAAGGCAGACAGAAGCATCCACTTCCTAGGAAATGACAGGGTGTCCGACAGGGTGTCCACTTTCCAAGACAGACAACTTAGGAGTCTGGAACAGAGTAGAGGAAGTTGTCTGTTTAGAGGGGAGACAAAAAGATATCCCGAGGAGCATCTCCCAGATGGACAATGTGCAGCAACACATCGCTGTGATGCATCCATTCATGAGCTTGTGCGCTGGACCTGCTCAGAGAGTTTGCCACTAGATTGTGGTGCAAGGGAATGTTAACAGCCTTAAAAGTAATTTGAGACTGAACAGTGAAATCCCAGACCTTAAGAGCTAGTCTACAAAGAATGCAAGTCCTTCTACCCTACTGTGGTATTGTCTGTGAAAAGTTTGGGGTGCTCTGTATTAAAGGGGGAATGAAAAGCCTGAAGAGCTCGAAGCAGGGCCCACATCTGATTTATACTGGTGTGATCGAACTGCTGATAAAGCCAGTCACCCTGGTTCTTGAGAGAGAGCCAAAGGAGGTCCCTATCCCCTGCTGGAGGCTTCTGTGAGGAGCTCTTGATTCAGGACTGGAACCTGAAAAGGAAGTCCCAGTTTGAGAGAAAATTGATGAAGCCACAACTGAAGCACGATCCTGAGACAAGGAGATAAGGATGAGAACCAAGAAGTCTAGGGGGGTCATGATGCTGGAGCCACACTGATTTGAGGTACAACTGTAGCTTTCTTATGTACAGTCTGGCATGATGGAAGCCATGAACCCAAAGACTCTGACAAAGGTCCTGGCTGTGACTGCAACCAAAGAAAGAAGAGACTTGGGAGGGAGGGGAGGCTCTTAGGGCAGGCTGAGATGCCAGCATATGAATGGCTGAAGTCTGCAATAAAGGAAAACATGATCCTGAGAAGTTGTCAAAGAGGACATCTGGAGGTTTATATTGAATCCCAAACTTTGCAGTTGGGAAATGAACTGGAGGTCCTGAAGCAGATCACAGGAAGAAGCAGTTTGAATGATTAGGTCATCCAGATAGGGAAAGAGCTGAATTCCTCATATCCTGCAATAGGCAATCACAGGAGCTAGGCATTTGGTGAATATCTCTGGGGCAGTAGAGAGGCCAAAGGGCAAAGCAGAAAACTTAAAATGCAAGGAAAGAACAGAAATATAAAAACACACTGAAATGGGGATGGACAGAGACCAAAAAGGTATGGAGCAGAAGGGATAAAGAACTTGAACACAACATTCAAAAGGTAGGAATGATGAGAAAGGTAGTGAGCTGGAAAAGATCTAAAGTTGGTCTCCAAGTACCCTCCTTTCTGGGACCAAGAATATTCTGGAATAAAACCCCCTCCCAATCTGGGTAGGAGGCACAGCTTGAATAATGCAACGAGGCAAGAGAGAATGAAACTCCTCTGGAAAAAATGAAGTTATTCCTGAGGAGTCTGAGGGATGCACACAGAAAAAGAAGAATGGATTTCCAAACCATGAAATATCCCAGACAGATTATGGACAGGACCCAAGAGTCTGTTTTGGTTTTCAACTAATCTGTAGGAGATGAGGAAAGAGGAAGGGGTAAGGAAACATGGTCAAGGGAAACAGGAAACCAATTGTCAAATGGAACCTGGTTTATCCCGAAAGGCAAATTTCTGGGAAGTGGGGGTCAGAGTATATTTAGCAGGCAGCACACATCTAGAACCCTTCTTTCCCTTAGATGGAGGACAATAATTCCTGCGAACAAAGCAGATTTCAAGGGGTAATTCCTCGGAAACTTAGGAATGGGAGAAAAAATATGCTACAACTCCTGCAAGGCCTTGCTCTTATCCTGGAGTGACTTAAGTTCACCAACAAGGAGATTTTTATTATCCAAAGGATCATAAAAAATTTAGCCTTAATGTTATCAGGCAAAATCTGAATATGACTCCACGAGTAACTCCTCTTCACAGAATCAAAGGCAGCAGCCCTGGAAGAGATATCAGCTGCGTTATAGCTACATTTCATAGAATGGTGAGCAACTTGAGAAGTTGAACCCAACAAAGAAAGGGCTGAAACATTTTCCTCAGAAATAGGAAAATCAGACACCAGAGTGGAAACCTGAGAAAGGAGTGCTAAGACATATCTGGACATATACCAGTAAAGTTGTTAATGGGCCCTATGGATAAAGTGGCAGCAGTATGAAACTTTTTGCCCAGCATCTCCATGGCCCTACCATCCTTATATAAAGGAAGCAACTTGGTAGAGGGCAAGTGCTTGCAGGGTTTATCAGAAGAGACAGATACCACAGAAGGATCAATAGAAGGGCATTTACAAAGAAATTTACATTCATTAGGCACCTTTTAAAATCTATCAGGTTTCTTGGGAGCAGGGGGCTGATAATTAGAGGCCATAGAAGTTGCTGAAAAGGTATCCAGGAGGGCAGGCAGAAAAGGAGGAACAGTTGATAGCTTAGGGGACTTCATCAGGAGAAGCTCAATTTCTTTTCAGAATATCAGAGACTTGGGCACAATCCGACATATAAAAAATTCCATAACGCAGCCAAAAGTATTCCCAAAGGAGAATTCCTCCAAATGGGAAACAAGACTAATGGAATCCTCTTCCTCTGACTTCATTGTCTAAAGTGGAAGGGATTTGAGAAGAGTAAGCCAGGGACTCTTCCCCAGAATTTGGGTCATCACCCGAAGAGATTAATTCCCTAGGTCTTTTAAAAGGAGTAGAAGACCAGGGAGGTGCTGACACAGACACCC